>NW_007361092.1:2144-97434 GCF_000149035.1 Colletotrichum graminicola M1.001
CTTTACTTATTTCTTAATAAATATTTATATATATGTTTTATAGTATTTATAATTAGAATATATAGTATTACTAAGTATTATAAAGTCCTAAAAGTATAATTATACTATAAAATATTAATATTTATTTTATATCTTGTATTGTTGTATTAAATACATAATACAATACAAAATAAAATACAATACAATACAAATACATGTATTTCTTTCTTATTACAATACAATACAAATACATGTATTGTATTTGTATTGTATTGTATTGTATTTGTATTGTATTTTTGTATTGTATTGTATTTTGTATTTTTCTTTAACTCTCTGTCTATCACCTATTAGACTGTATTAAGTGGTAGCATAACTACGTTACGATCCATAGGTAATTAACCCTCTGCTGCCGTCAATTAACCCAATAAGAGGCAAATACGCTAACTGCTATCTAAGAGCTATTTAATTAGTTATCTTAGAGGTAACTAATTAGAAGCCTATATTCCTTCACCAGCCGGTCGCTAATATGCGCCTACCAGCAGAGTTTTTTGCCCGCTAGCCTGGCTATCGCCAGACCTCCTAACCCGGCTGGAGCCGCCATCCCTCTGGCTAACACCCTTACGTTTAACACCCTTACTTTTACTATCCTTCTTTTCCTCTATTATACTCCTTTTTACCTTCTTTTTTACCTATTAATTTGTTAAATCTACTACTACTAGAGCTACTGTTAATTAAAGAGCTTAAACGATAACGTTGTTAACTTAAGCCTTACTAGAAGTGTAATACTAGATTTCCCTTATAATCTGCGCTTTTTTACTATATATACGTAAATAACTGCAGCTAGTAACACTGCTACTAAATTTACTATTAAGACTTTATATCTTAGAATACCTTTTTTTACTATCTACTAGACTATAAGCCCCTATTGCTATTACTATTAACTTTACTATTACTACTATTAATATTAATAGTCTTATTACTACCCTCTATAAGTAAGTAATCTATATTACTAGTGCTACTAACCCTCCTTACTACTATAAAATTTAACCTAGCTATTAAGGCTTTTTATAAAAGGGTAGCTGTTAAATAGAGAAGTAACAGCCTATTACTGCTACTACTATTATTACTACTACTAAGAAACACCTTACTGCTACTAAGATACACTAGACTATTACTACTAACACTACTGCTACCTAGCTACTTTACACCTAACTTACGCCCCTTAGTATATAAGTATATAAATACACTAAGGAGACACTTTAAGGTATATACTTAAGAATACTAGCACTAGTAATAGCTAGGATTTAGAGGAGGTAACCTGCTAGGAGGTAAATCTCTCTACTAGTAAATTTAGGATTAAGAGGCAGTAAGTTAACTCTTTAAGTAACATACGTTTAACTATTTACTAGTACTACCTTATAAAGCTGCCTAGTATAAGGGATATAATAACCTTTATAATAAGGATAATAAGGATAATAAAGATAATAAGGATAATAACGTTAGCTATATAGTAAAGACTAGCCCTTAGGATAATAATAATAGATTAATCTGTTTAATAGGGGATTATTACTATAATAATAATAAATATCTCTATAAGCTAGGTTAATTAACCTAGGCCACTTATAGCTAACTAACCTTACTAGCCTATAGCTAGGCTACTTATAGCTAGGCCACTTACAGCTAGCTAGCCTTACTAGCTATTTTAGCCTTACTAGTACAGCTGTTATACCTATACCTAAGCCTATACCTAGACACTTACGCCTAGCTATATAGCCAGCCTATATATTAACCTAGCTAGCTAGAGTACTATCTATCTAGCCTACTAAGCTATAATAGTAATAATAAATAGGAGTATAGTAATAATAGTAACACTATTAGAGATAACACTAAGAGATATAAGGACTTTAATAACTATAGAGATAAGTATAGTAATAAATACTTTAATAATAGATACTCTAATAATAAATACTTTAAGAAAGACTATAAGGACTATAATAACTACTAACCCTTAGGTATACCCCTCCTATAACAGCTGTAACAGCCTTATAGGAACTTAAGATCTATAGTTAGATTAGTTAATTACACTACTAGTTAGCTATTTTTCTTTTTCTGCCTTTTTCTAAATAATCGCTATATAATAATTATTTTAATTAAAGGGGGGCACTTATTATAGGATAATATAGCCGACCTTAGATCTACTTTACGGCCTTGCCGGTAGATCCATCGGTTAGGCCGATACCCTGCCGACCGGTGGGCCTTGTGGGTGCCCTACTTGTCCCCACCTGTTAGCAGTCTATAAGACCGGCCGTTACTAGCCGTAGCTCCTAGCTCCTAGATAGTTAACTAATCTATTACCTATTAGACTATATTAAATAACGTATAGGCAGTGCGTTTAAATTTAGCTATATAAAAATTTAAGCTAGCATTAGTAGTAATCTAATTAGGCAGCCTAAAATATATATTAATCTAGTATATTTATAGTACCTTCTATATATACTTTATAATAACTAAACATAACAATCTTACTATATTAAATATAGTAGCTAAGTTAAGTATATAAAGTATAGGCTTATTACTATCTATATATATTATATTAATAAGGATTTTATAGTTAAATTTATAGTTATTATATAGTGTAAATCTAAAGTAGCTAGGCGCTTTTACGTTAAGTTAGTAGTAATAGCAGTACTTATTAATCTCTTTAAGTATAGTAAGGGAGGTAGATTTACCTACTTATTTAAGTAACTTATAAAGGTAATTTACTAATAGGTAGCTAAATCTATAGTAAATCTAGTGTAATTTACTATTAGTTAAGTGTTACTCTATAATAGCGCTCTTAGGCAGCTCTAAAAGTATCTATATATAGCCTTATTTTTAGGTAATAGATATAATAATCTTGTCCTTAATAAGCTAGTTAGTAAGGTTATTAAATTTTACACTATAGTAATCTATATCTTATAAGTAAAAGAGAAATAGTATATTACTTATTATTATATAGAAAACAAGCTTACTAATTAGTATAGGTGTATAGATTACCTTAAGGGATTTATAGTAATCCCTACTACTAAAGTAAATTATTACTTTACTAGCGTAAGTAGTATCTAGTAAGATCTTCTTACTAATATGTTTTTTAAGGGTAAAGTACTACTACTAGCTAGCTATAGATATCTTAGCTATACCTATATTAGGTATAATACCTTAAAAGGTAGACGTAAAGTAGTAGTTATTAAATATAAAGATATTACTACTTTTTATAGTTATATTAAGTAATTCTTCTTTATATAGATTTTTATAGGTAATAGTATAAAACGTTACTTAGTTATATAACTTCTTATAGGTTAATAGGCTATTAATTAACTACTTACTAAAGTATATAGTTATAGTAAAAAACATAGTAGATTTATAGTTTTTACTATCTAATAGGTAAATCTTACTATTTTTACTTACTTTTTTAAGATAACTTAGGTTATTACCTTTATAATTAATAAGAAAGTAACTAAAAGTAGTCTATAAAGCCTATATAAAGTAGGTGCTTTTATACTACGTAAAGGAGGCTTATTATTCCTCCTTAGTGTACTTAGTTAACTAATAGCCTAATTTACTATAGATAAAGCACTTCTTAGATAAATTACTATTAGGTAGTACTTTACTACTAGCTAACTATAGAGGGCCTTATAAATAGCCTTACTATCTCTAGGGGTCTCCCTTATAGTTACGCTAGCTATTATACTTATAGTTAACTTAGTATTAGTTATTACTATAATTATTATTAGTAAAGTATTATAACTATAGCTTATAGTAAAGAAGTAAATTTACTATACTACTATATAATTATATATAAAGGCTACTAAAGGTAGTAAGTAGATTAAGGATAGTAATAAAGTATTTAGGTATACTATAGTAGTAAGTAAGTAATTACTTATAATAATCTTTATTATATAAGGTGCTATTATAAGTAGTTACTTATACTAACTAGGTAATTTATATAATAAGTACCTTAAGTACTTTAAGCTTACTTTTACTAGCGTTTTCTTTAGTAATTAAATTAAAAGAGGTATAGTAAAGCTTAGCTAGGCGTAAAAGGTATACTTTATTACCTTTAAAGTGTTATTTAAGCTTTACTATTATTATATTAAAATTATTAGAATAACTAAGTAATAAGGTAGTATAATACTTATATAGCTCTTTTTTAAGTATTACTATTACTACTACGCTATAGTAGTTTTATAGTATACCTATATAAACATAAAGGTTATAGAAAAATAGTAACTTTAAGTTAATAGTTTTATATAAGCTACTACTATATATTAAACCTAGATTATTTATATAGAACTTTATTAAGTCTGTTAATTACCTTAGCGTTAGGCTATTTTACTTACTTACTATTATAGCTATTATAGCAGGCGTTACTAATAGTAAAAAATATAGTTAGACTTAGGCTTTATAGATTTTTACTATTATCTAGGGTTTTTATAGTAATAAGGCTAAAAGAGGTATAAATAATAAATTATTATAAGAGGTTACCTAAGTAATTAGTAGTAATTTATAGGCTATAGCTTATTTAGCTGCTTTTACTATAGTAATAGCCTTAATAGGTAATACTACTATACTAGTAATCTCTTTATAGAAATTATTATCTACTAAGCGCTCTCTAAATCCTCTAACTTTTTATATAGTAGTCTTAATTATCTTTTTATTCTAGATAATAGTTTTATTATCTTAAATAGCTTAGTAAAGACATACTATAATTATAAAGTTTTTTACTTAATTAATTTACACTTTATAGCTTATAAGGCACTTATATAGCCTCTTAAGTATTTTATATACTAAGAGGGTAAAATCCTTAGTTTACTAATCTTTAAAGTTAACTTATACCTTAGCTTAAAAAATACTATATAAATAGTTATTTACCTTATACTTAGTAATATAATACACTACTATAGTAGTAAGGCTATTATATTACTAGGCCTTAGTAAGATCCTTTAGTATATTTATAATATAATCTCTCCCCTAAAGATTAAGAATAACATACTTCCTAAAGTTACTTAGTATAAGGTATAGGTTACTTATTATAGCTACTAGCCTTATAGCGTTATATAGTATTATATACTTATTATAAATTATTATAAGTTACTTAGTTAATTTACTTTTTTATATATTACTTATTATCTTTTTATACTTACTTATCTTAGTTACTTACTTATAATTACCCTTTATTAGCCTAACTACCTCTTAGTTATAAGCGTTTCTCTTAACTATTATTAAAGGGTATATACGTCTATTAGAGGATTTACTACTAGTAGTATAAATAACTATAAAGACTTAAGGTTAAATAAAAACTTAAAAAAAAAAAGGCTTATAGTAAGTTTATAAGTAATAAAGGCTATTACTTTAGTAACGTAAAATAATTTAGAGAAAAATAAGAAAAATATATAAAAAAAAGAAAGTTAGTAAGCTTTATAGGCTTATAATAAAAAGAAAGTAAAAGGTAAATAATTACTAATTAATAGTAAGTTAGTATATAAAGTAAGGTGTTTTTTATAGTTAGATAGGGGACTTCTTATATAGTAATAAAGTTAATTTACTTATATAAATAATATAAATTTATACTACTCTTACTATATTAAGGGGATATAACTACTAAGTAATATAAATTAACTTATAATAAGTATATAGTGTAATCTTACTATAAGGGTATTTATAAATAGGATTCTTAGTAACTAATTAGGGCTACTATAAATAATTAATAGAAAAATTACCTCTTCTTATATTACCTTACTAATCTATAGTAGCTTATAGTAGTAGTTACTATAAAGTTAACTACTAATTAGTATTAGTTTTACTAGGATAGTAATATAGTTAACTATACGTATTAATAGGTAGTAATAAATAATAAGGGTAAATACTAGTTCTAAATTATACGTAAAGAAGGAAAACTATTATAGGATTACGTGGCGAATTCACTGCGTAATATCCCTGTGGATCCGGTGGATCCACGGCAAATTGGCCGTAGTTATTCCGACCGATCGGCGTTAATCCATATCGCCGATATCCAGGCGATGGTCAACATCGCAACAGTTTCCCTTCTAAGCAGGATGTCGCTCACTTATTTATTCTTCACCCTCTAGTGATAGATGAAGTCAGCTTCCCGGGGAAGTCGTGGAATCACCACAATCAGTAGCACCTCCAGGTGCAGCACTTTTGACTTGTCCTGGTACCACGATGCATGTTATCATGTCCTCTTGGTTCGCAATCTTAATAAGCAGCACCCAGTCCTTGTTCTTCTGTCACACCAAATATTGTATTGCCCGTATTCTCACCCATTGGCGAAAGCCAAGCCTCATGTAAGATTGCCAATGACATCGCCATTCGTACAGAGATGAATAGGATGGCTACGTATCATTATGTAAGCATACTTGTCTGTCATCTTATATTCGACCAGCACAGTTTGAGCCGAGGCACTTTACCAGTACTATGATGACTGTCAGTGCATTGTCTCCGCTTCCGCAGACTTTCCAATCGACACAGAACATGACGGCAAACGGCTACTTCAGGGTAATAGTTACTACGAAGCTTTAGTGCGTTAGATAATGATTTTGCGGCGAATTACATATCCGCCATCCACGTTGGGAATGTCTCAATATCGTGCGGGGGTTGCACAAAAATGGAGTCAGCGCCAATGGCATGCCGCTTCCACTAGTCCTCGGATTGGATCGAACTCATGCTTTGTGGGGGCTCCGTAGACTTTCTGGAGTTGGCGATTCAGCCTAAATGCCCAACTTACGCGTGACAGGTGCAGCTCCGTCTTGTTTACCGACGATACTCCGGTTCGGGCCGTTGTTCCTTCGGCGGAACCGTCTCTTCGGCGGTTTATTCCTCGTCGGACTTGAAGCAAGATGACTTGGGCAAGCCTCTTATCACATAAGCTATATCAAAAAGAAACCACCGAGCAGACTCCCCGTTTCTCCCACTTATCACCTGTATCATTCTACATTCCTGAGCTGAACTTGTTTGAAGCCTCATGATGACGACCAATAACACCCGCCTGGACGTTGAAGCTTTGCTCAAGCAGCTTAGCTGGGACGAGAAAATCGAGCTACTTGCCGGTCAAGGGTCTTTCCGAACCACCGGCCTTCCTCATCATGGCATTCCCGAGCTCATCGTGAGTAATACGTTTGACTCAAGGTCTATTAGACTGATAATCTGATAATCTCCAGACCTCGGACGGCCCGCATGGAATTCGCGGCCGTCGATCATTTGCTCGGGTGAGTATCCATACCTTAGTTAATGCCCAACATATGGTACCTCTGGATCGCCGAGATCGATACGGACGTGGTCATCATGACCATCAGGTTCTAACAATTGTAAACTCAGAATCCAAGTCCCATGTTGCCGTCCGCCACTGGCATGGGAGCGACTTTCAATGCCGAGTTACTCCACAAAATTGGGAATTTGCTTGGTGAAGAAGCTAGAGCAAGAGGAGTCCATGTTTTGCTCGCCCCAACCATCTGTCTACAACGATCACCGCTTTTTGGACGAGGATTCGAGGCTTTCGCCGAAGACCCTTTTTTGAGTGGAATTCTTGGGGCGGCCTATATCAATGGCGTGCAAGAAAGAGGAGTTGCAACCAGCGTCAAACATTACGCTGCACACGATCAGTCCGATAATTCCATTGAGGACAACGTCTGTATGACGCAGCGGACGCTGCGGGAAACCCACCTCATGCCATTTCAGTTGGTCATGCGCGACGCAGACCCCTGGACCTTTATGACTTCATACAACAAGATCAACGGGACTCACGTCAGTGAAGACCCTCTTCTTCTGAAGCAGATCCTACGAGAGGAATGGGGTTTCAAAGGCCTCGTTATGAGCGATTGGTTCGGCACATACAGTACTTCAGAAGCTTTGAATGCCGGCTTGGACTTGGAGATGCCTGGACCGACACAGTGGAGGGGCAAGTGTCTAAGCTTGGCAGTCAACAGTCGGAAGGTGGCCCGTACAGCAATCGACGATGCTGTAAGAAATGTTCTAAATCTTGTCAATAAGGTTACAGATGCGGAACCGGCCAGCCATTTCACGGCGTCGAACACACCCCAGCAGCAAGCCTTGATTCGTCAAATAGCTTCAGAAAGCATTGTGTTGCTCAAGAACGACCGCAAAGTACTTCCCATCACGAAAAAAGGAAAGAAGAGAATTGCCATGATTGGTGATCACGTCAAAAACCCTGCTCTAAGTGGCGGTGGAAGTGCCGAAGTCGAACCTTACTACTCCGTAACACCATTCGATGCCATGGTGGAGGAAGTTGGCAAAGAGAACGTCTCATACGCCCTCGGGTGTCATTGTGAGCTTATTCCTGGTGGAACTATCAGACCAGATATTGGGGCTAATTTTGTTCGCAGCTTTCAGGTTCAGCCCGCTCCTCAAGAACCTCGCACCTACGGAGCTGCGGCATGAGGGCTTTGGGTGGTCCGTCGAAATTTTCGGAGAAGATCCAGACGAGCATGTTGACGCTGACGTACTTGTGTCGGCCCATGCACAAAAGGAGTTGATTGACATTCCTGAAAGCTTCCATGCGTCGTTGCCGAAGAAGGTCTATGCTAGAGCTCGAGCAACCTACACACCTTCTACCTCTGGCCCTTTCCGTTTTGGGTTCAGCACTTCCGGCAAAGGAAAACTGAGAATCAATGGGCAGGAAGTCGTTGACTTGTGGAGTGAACAACCGGTCAAAACGGGACCTACCCCATGCTTCAATCGACTTTCTATGGAGAAGTTCTATGATACGACTGTCACTGAAGGGCATCCCATCAACTTGGAGGTTGTCCAAGTGAATGAGGATCTTTCCGGGGGCGTCGGTACCGCGTTGACTCTCGCAGGTCGCGTTGGCGGGTTTGAAGTCATCGATGAACATTTGGCAATTAAAGAAGCTGCCGATCTTGCAAAGTCAGTCGATGTTGCAATCGTCGTAGTTGGTCTTTCCTCAGACTTTGAGTACGAGGGAGCAGACCGCAAACACCTCAGGCTCCCAGGTCGCGTTGACGACTTGATTCAAGCCGTGCTCGAGGCTAACCCGGATGCCGTGAGTGTTCCATATTTCTACAACAGGCAAGCTACCAAGCTTCGTTACTGACATTGCACTTTAGATTATTGTGACCCAGTCAGGATGCCCTATTGAGATGCCCTGGGAGTCCAAAGCAGCCACCCTGGTCCACGCATGGTTCGGCGGCCAAGAGACCGGGCATGGTCTCACCGATGTTCTCTTCGGTAACGTCAACCCCTCTGGTAGACTTTCTCAAACTTTCCCAAAGTCCATCAAGCATACACCCGCGTACCTCACATTCTCCAAATCCGACTACGACATCGTGTACGGTGAGGGAGTATTCATCGGCCACCGGTACTACGAGTCGGTTGATAGAGACCCCCTCTTCTACTTTGGCCAGGGGCTTTCCTACTCAACATTCGAATACTCGAACCTTCAAGTACCCAAGATCTTTGAGCCATCTGAGGAGCACAAAATGAGTATCTCTATTGATCTGAAGAACAACGGCCCGTGCGATGGCGCTGAAGTGGTGCAAATCTACATACACGACCCAGAGAGTACGCTTTTGAGACCCGTGAGAGAACTGAAGGCCTTTGCCAAGGTATTCCTGATCTTGGATGAGAGAAAGACTGTGGAGATGGTTCTTGACAAATATTCCCTTTCGTACTGGTCTCAGGAGAGATCCAAGTGGATTGCAGAGGCCGGGGACTATGTCGTCATTGTAGCTTCAAGCTCCAGACCGGAGGATGAGATTTTACGTGCTAGCTTCAATCTCTCAGAGACATTCTTTTGGGAAGGCATATGAATATCTGGATTGTCCGGTATACGTGAGTCACAAATGCGCCATCTATCCTTACTCCCAGAAGCCATGTGTTTGGATGGACGGTGGCAAAAAGAAAAAGCACCGAGAATGTGGTCGCGGCTAGGAATATATTCATTGAACCGTCGTACTACTTACAACAAGACCTTTTCACAAACGTATGGACATCAGGTTCTCCACACATCCTAGCACTGATACCCAGAGCTCTGATTACCACGTTGAGCTTGCCTATAGAGCTGAAGAACCCGGGTCTGAATGGGCCTTCAACTGCATGCAGTTGTTTCCCAGAAGCGATTACAACGGTGAAGCCTAATTGTATCAATTCTTTGCCAAGTTGGAGAGTAGCCGTTAGACAATGCATGTCCTCTGCGGTCCACTCCATCCATGTCACTTCGTGAAGTAAAGTGCTACTTTAGACCATGCTCCTCCAGGCCGCGAAGTTATCAATGTAAGGGTCTCCTTTGAAATGAAATCTAAACAAGAAACACACTATTTAGTACGTGGTGACTTGGAATATTTTGGTGGCGGGCTTAGTGGTGTCGGACACTCCAAATTCACATCCTCCTCCCTTACTCCAAAATAGTAGACATCATCGTCAGAGTCCCTCTCTGTCAACGCTATGCTCATGTGTCTCCGCGCACTCAAGTCTCTACGCACACCACCCTCTCCAGTGCCAATACTCCCTTCGCTACATATACCGCTTCTGATGCTGTTCTCTCTCATCGAAATGCCTCCAGTCTGAGCGATTGCTCCACTTTCCCGTCGTACGCCGTTCACCTCTATCCTAGGCATTTCTGCTTTGACCGGTGGTCCTGAAAGCATTGGAATTGCCGATAAACTCGGTGCCACGGGTTCCATTAGCATTGTAGGCGCCGGCTCAATTTCGTCGACCCCTACAATCGTCGAAGACTGACTGCGTTGACGGCTCCGGTTCCAAGAAAAACTAGGCTTTGGCTTTTTTACGGCGGCGTCTGACATGCAGCTAATTGACGAGGATATCACATCTGTATGCTGTTGCAAGTTGCAACGGTGACGGGGTGTGTTGTCAAAACCGCTCCCGCTGTATGCGCTTCTCCCAGGCAGATACCGAGATCTTTGAACCAGTGGACGTAGCGTAGGGACGCAGCAGCATATGACGGCGCTTGCAAGTTCTGCGACCGTCCAAACAACTGTTTGCGTGCTATCGAACGTTGGATCGGTCGATTTGAGAGATTCTGGGAGTGTGATGATTCGAATAATAGATATAGCACACGTACTGGTTAGGGATCGAAGTTAGCGAATTTTTTGTATCGTAGCCACACGGGATATGGACGAAATAACCACGAATGCGGTTTTGTCTCGGCATATTACTTACAAAAACCCAAGAAAGAAACTGGCAAACAACGCTGACTTCTGCAGCTTCTGCAGTTTGATTTGACCCAGTAGCGGCATTGGCAAAAGAAATATGAATATGTCCGTGATTAAGTGTATGGAGGCGTTTGTGAGCCACCAGCCTAAGACGTCTACGGACCAACTCAATCTGTTGCTGAATAGCAAGCTGTAGGTAATTGACGTAGAGATGACTAGTGAGATGCCGAATAGAATGAGGAATGTGATCCCAATGTTGCAGACCAACTCGACCTTTGGGAGAGGGAAGATTCGGCGGTACTGAAGCAGAAAAGCAATCTTAATTGTAGTGAAGGCAACGTTGTACAGTGTGATGATGAGTATAGAGAACTGCAATCACAGTGTTAAAGTTTGTGTGTAAGCCCTTCGAGAAGGTGAGGTTTTACCTTCTGAGTTTTGGTGATCGTTGTAGGCGATAACGTCCAGAAATGTTTTCCAAATCCCACTCTTGTCGCTGTTGTGTGATCCTGATTAGCTGATTGATCCCCAAATGTGTGGAGCATCGTGCACGATGAGTGGCATTGTAGATCCTACCTAGACACATCACGATATCGTGAAGCAATACTAGAAAGAAGGACGATACAAGTACTGTATCGTCTATTCCCCATTTTCTTATTAGGAAAGCCCTGACGTAGACTCGTAACCCAACAAATATGGCCGTAACCACTAACAAGGTGACAGTTATGCACAGGATCAGGTCGGACCGACTCCCACATAAGTTATCTGGAAAACTAGTCCCTGTCGAGCCGACCTGTTCACCGATGCTGCTGGGGGATAAAACCATATCTCGCTTCAACGAACTGAATCGGATCAGCGTTGGGACATTCGCTTGGCCTATCGGCTCATTGGGCCTTCGACTACCGTTTGTCGGTAAGGAGCGTCTCGATCGAGAATGTCTTTGAGGCCTCGCGTCATGTAAGATACTTGGAAGTCCGACAATGCAGCGGTTTTTCGTTGTTTCTATCTGCGCAAAGAGTCTCGGTGCTATGAGATGATGAGATCAATCGAGTTGTCACAACCGCGAAGCAGTCGACAGCGGGACGATGGGGAAAACAAGAAACGGGGTGAAATGTTCAAACTCGGGGAAACAAGACACATATAGAGGACGCCACTTCTCTTAGAAGGTATGCTGAGAGCCCCGCTACCATCAATTTCAGTACGCGTTCGTCGAAATGTCTCAGAGATCTCATGCACTGCAGAACCTATTTCTTCCGGATCCGGCGACTGATCGACTAGGTCGCGCTTAGCGTAGTATTCATTGTGAGAGATCCAGATTTTATTTTCATTGTCATCTTTGAAGGGTGACATATTCGATCGAAAGTGGCGAAAATCTCAGATCAATGTCAAATGCGAAGTGGCATCGCTTCCGAATTGAAATTTTGTCTCGATTGTTCAGGGCGATGCATTCCATGGCTGGGTTGCAGATTATCTTAATATGGCCGGGCTTTGGTTCCATTGGCCGTTGCTTCGGTAATTAGCAATGATGGTTACCAACGTCTATCATCCTACCGTCCTTTGTAATACTCAGCTTGATGTAACCCATTCAGTCGCTGTTTAAATAGCCCCGAGCTGTCTATACGCCGCTTGTTTGGAATGATGATCCAACAAACCAGCAAGCTAGGAAACTGATTTACCGAACACGCCAAAACAAGCCACGGGGTGGCAAATCGGAGAGACCAAAGACTGTTGATCCTGTTGCGCGGCATTGTAGCGCTACATCACAGCCAATGCTAACTAGACGAGCACCTTTCACCTAGACCCAGATACGGAGTTGAACACTCCAACTATTATTTAACATAGAGACGTAATCCTTGTGATTTATACCTCTGCTCATATTTTGACAATGTAATTAGCTATTGAAGCATTTAAGCTTTAAGAATACCTACTATGAGACCCGGACATCTATTTGTGGTTTGTAGCTGATTTAGACCCCCAAATGCGGACAATCATAGTCCAGCCGGTAATGATGTTTCTCAATTTGTATAACCCGTTACACAGCACAACAGGTCTGCACTATATCTTGATATCTCAATTTCTTAATAAGATACAAGTTACGTGGAACAACCGCTGAATCTGTCTTCCTGATTATATGGCACCAGCCACGATGGAGTTTTGGGGCTGCTGAGCTGGCAAGATAAAATGAAAGCCGTGGCTAGTAGAAGCTTCAAAACTACGATACTAGGCCTCAGACCCAGATTCCTTGATATCAAAACCCCGTAGGTCCGCTTTAAGCGCTACATCATCTAGTTCATTAAAATTCGTCAGATCATGAACACAGCCTGGTCGTTAGAAGGCTTTGATTTTAACTACCGCAGCCGTATCAATTAATTGCAGGTTTCTGATGTTCTGGATCGACCCGGACGGTATCATAGCGTTTTGAAGTGTAACTTGAACAGAATGATATTATTTTTATCATATAAGAAGTAAAATTAGTAAGAGGAAGATTTGTAAGTGTACAAATAACTAATCACGGATCATTGTCATTTGGAGAGAGGGGCGGCCTTGTATTTGTCCGAAGTCGTGGTAATTCGCGACTCCTCCCACTTAATTCTAATGACCTTGTAGCCTCGCAGGAAAGATTGTGAATGTCTTCTCAAAGGCTTTCCTGACGAAAAATAGGTAGCATTTTCGCATTAAATTTTGTTAAGGCTTTTTTCAAGCTTGCAAGGCAAGATTCTTGAGTTGAGTGGACGCTGCTACTCTTTACAACAATTCACACTTGCTTTTTCTTGTCTTCACTCGGCAATAAAATGCCATGTTGATTGGAGTTGACTTGTCAGTGCCTTTGACATACGAACATATATAAAGGGAATTACCGGAGATGATAATAATCCTGTCTTCTTTCAAAGTACTTTCGTTTGAATGCCGCGGAGTGGCTCAGCAATGATTCTCTGGTGCAAAGGACGGCGAGTGGGATGGATAGTTAAAAGATAAAAGTTCCTGCTTTATAATCTAACAAGGAAAAGCATTACTGGAGACACAAATTGATGATGGTAAGTATTGGCAGTCAATTTCTGATAAGATGGCGGGGGATCCTCCCCCCTTAGCATGAACGACTAAAAGTCGATGATGACATTCAACGCAACAACGTCAGCGAACATGATGTGGGCCTGAATCTGAGTCTGTGTTGGCCGGATAACTCGAAATAGAACACTAACGGCAAGGGGTCATCTATATTGACTTGTGTCTTAGGGTAGCATATCGGGCCGGAAGCTTTGCGTTGAGGACGTCCAGGGAGTCGTTTGTCTCGGTACATGTGCCGATGAGAAGCTGGCATCTAACCCCACGCAAAAGCGGACGTAGAAAAGCTTCGTAGGTCGCTGATCCTTCCGAATAGTCGCCGTAGCATATCCGTGCAACCGTGGTATGCAGCGGTCGACCCGCATTCCTCCCAACGGAAATATCTCACTTCAGAGTCACTTTTGCCAAGGGCAACTGAGTCCGTTGACGATCTGCCAACCAAACGGAAGACGGAATTGAGAAAAAAGATTCTCAGATCGAGACAGGTTCGTTGCAGATCTGGATGTCGCTTGGCGTGTTTGTACGAGGCTGGTCCCTCCGGCCGGGCTAGGAATTGAGGTTATGATCGACCGTCGCATACTGGTCATAGGACGCGAGATGGACACGGGATTTGAAACATTCGCGTCCTCGCCAAAAGAATGATGCTGGTGTCAAGGATCCGCATTCTCTTATCGTGAGCTAACGACATATAGGCCATTGTTCCTACACGTAACATAGAAGGGGTTGAAGCGATCTTGTTTTGGTGACGCAAAAGCAGCCCAACGGTGCCCCTGTTCTTTGAGAACATTTGCCTTGAATAATATACTGTGGATTTCAGTGTTCCTTCTATTCAACGTTTTCAGGCCGTAGTCTCAGCTTATGATATTGCTGAGGATTGGGGCTCATGCAGGGATGCAGAGCACTCACCGATAACCCGGACCACGCTCATTGCGCATGGTATATTGCAACTGACATGTCAGCTCGGAGAACTTTGGGTGTGGACTCCTCCCAAGACATACTAGCATCATAATTCAGCTCCTGAAATTGATTTTGACACAACATCTGGGGTTTAGGGTTTGATAGACCAGACGCGAGGCGTGTTTTCGCCATGTTACTTTGCCTGACATAACGTGACTACTGCCGAGAAGCCATTAGGGTCGCGCCGCATGAGGCCTCGGACACGTTCAAAGCCTAGCCTGTGGGTGGCATCTACCATTGTCTCAAGGCGGTCACGTAGAAAGACGGTGTGATGTTCGAAAATATAAGCGCAGGCTTGACACGATTTCCACGAGCTGAACGACAGGAATAGAACAAACCCAGCTTCTAGGCTTCGTATCTCAGCCGCCATCATGGAAGCAATGTTCTAGTTCAGCGCGTTGAATGCCGAAATCATAGTCCAAGTGGAGAGTTACCGAGCTCAGCTTGTTGAGAGGCTTGATCGTCCGAGACATGTCACAAAGGCTTGGTATAAAGTTAAAGTGTTACCAGAACCATGCGTATTCTAAAAGACGGGTGCCAGGCGGTTTCGGGGGCTCCCTGCCAAGTTAACTTGCGGTGCTCTGATGAAGCTCCGCAAAAGCTATATTGTCCCTTCCGCGAGAACACCATCTAGGCTAGCGGGCAACCTCAGCATACTATGTGCGCTACAGGACCTTCGTTTTGTTATTATTCTTAGTGCGGCTGGGTCAATACGGCTTAATAATTTCCGCGGAACAGCATCTCGCAGGGAGACGACAGGCAAGGTATCGGGGCTCCAAAGAACTCAAGCAGCCTCGGCTATACTGCATGAAACCAGACAGGCAGAAACCAGGTTTCTCAGTCGCAGTCGTGGCGTAATTGTTTCTCGTTTTACATCCGACGCAGGGCTTCTGAAGACCTTTTCATTAGATGTGACTCGCACGTGCGTCGCTGCACACAATCCCGTCCACTATCGCGCGGCGGTGACGCTTGCTTTTTGTCAAAGTCATATGGTTTTACAGGCTTCCAGGCCATATATTTCTTCTTCCTGTCCATTCAACCAATCAGCAGCCTTCGGAAGGTCTCTTGGGTGCCTCCCTGCGGCTAGTAAAGCCTTCCTCCCTCTCTGTGCGGCCTTCGGCTCGTTCCCTGCCAAGTTCCGCTATGGTGTGCCACGGCTCGATACCTATTACATCTCAGACAGACTTCATTTGCCCTTGCAGCAAGTTCGTTGGGTGTCGTTCAACTCGAACCTCACTACGATAATAGCACAGTACTGCGGTCACACTAGGGAACACCCTCTCATTACGCAAGCGCATCTCTCATGGTCATTGACTGGCACCCCCGCGCGGGTTTCGGCGATAGCCCCGCACAGTGAGCGGGTAAGTCCATCGCCACGGGCACGGCGCTGGTGCTAGTCAAGCCACATTCGCTAGTGTCCGCAGGCTTGACCTCGTCTCTATGTGACATGCTCAGGCAGGGATGAATTTCCTAGATTTCCTATGTCTCGATGGGCAAAGCAAGCAGCAGTGACGTTGGCTTCGGAGAGGTCAATTCTGTGATGGACAAACCGCGTGGTCAGCACTATGGATGAGGCAATTGCGAGATGGCCCAAGGGAAGAAGGAGTCTCAGTGATACTGGCGGTAGCGGCTCTTTGCCCCCCCATCCCTTGGGTACTGATGAGTTCATGTCCGTTGGTGCTTCCTTGGGTTATTGACATTGTGTACCGAAGGCCTCCTCGAAGTTCCCGTAGATTTGTATATAATCTCACGTTTCCAGGCGGGTTGACAAGATATCGACCTCATCATCACAGCAGCGCAGTCCTCTCCTGCATCTCTCCCTAACGACAAGCTCCCGACAATCAACCCTTCGAAGCAACCGCTCCGAAGCCTAACGGTCCCAAGTCTTCCAAAGAGGTTCATTCATTCTTTGTTTTCAACACAGCCATGAAGCCCTCCACTTCTGCCGTGTTGGCCACCCTCTTTGGGTTGAGCGCTGCTCAGTGTGCCAGGGACAACTGCCTTAGAGGTTAGCTATATCCATCTATACATCGAAACCTTTCCCCCGGAAATATTCACTCGGAGTTCGCATAGACTAACACCTGCCTTTCCAGCTATCGTGGCCAGTCAGATCACCACCCGATCCGGTACTGCCGACTGCTCCAGGTTCCTGCAGGTGACCGTCTACCCCGGTGCCTCGTAAGTTGTCGTCTCCAACCCCCGTCGCCCGTCATTGGCTAACACCTGGGAGCACTACCACCGAGACCGTCACGGTCCCGACCAGCGGCGTCTTCACCTCGACTACCACCGTCACCGAGACCGGCTCGGCCCCCGTACAGACCATCGTGGTCTCCGAGGGCGCCGTCGTCTCCGCCACCGAGACCAGCGTCGTCGGCATCACCGAGGCTACCACCGTCGCAACGGAGACCATCGTCATCCCTACGACCGTCCTTGTGTCCAGCACTCGTACCCTCGTCTTTGGTTCTACCCAGATCACCACCGTTGCCACCGAGACCCAGACCGTGTACCAGACCATCGCTCTCAAGAAGCGCCAGAGCCCTGTGACCGCCGTGTCCGGCACATTCCCATCATACGCAAGTGCCTGCAGCTCCGTCGCCCGCTATGCCTCAGCCTGCTCGTGCCTCGGCGTCTTGCCCAACACCGTGACCTCGTCGACCGCCGTCGTCACCGTCACCGCCTCGGTCCCGGCCACGATTCTGTCCACCGCCGTCACGACCGTCACCGTCACCAGCCAGGTATCGGCTTCAATCGTACTCACGACCGCGACATCTACCTCCACCGCTCTCGAGACGGTTGTCGTCACTTCCACAGACCTCGAGTCGGTGACTGCCACGCAGTCCGTCACTAGCACCGCCACGGAGCTCGTTGAGGAGACCACTTCTGTGACTTCCACTTTCTTTAACAACGCTACCTTCACAACTCTCGTTACCCGAACCACTTCGGTGCCCCTTATTTCCAACAGCACCACCCTCACTTCCACCATCTCCGCGTCGATTTCCGCGTCCGAGACTACTAGCTTTGCCAACACCACTACGAGCTTGGTCTCCAGCAGCTCCATGTCGACGCTCTCGCCCAACACCACCACGAGCTCGGGGTCTGCGTCTATCACGCCCAGTGTCTCGTCAACCACCGGCTTTTCCAACACCTCGACGTCGGCAGTTGAGACCGCGACTAGCTCGTCTTTCTCGAGCTTCTTGCCCAACGGTACTTCCACTTCGGTCTCTGCTTCTTCGACCGGCTTCACTAATGCTACTTCCACTTCTGCCTCTGCGTCTGCGTCTTCAACTGGCTTCGCTAATGGCACTTCGACTGTGACTTCTCTGTCTGCTTCTTCCACTATCTTCCCCAACACTACTTCCACTCAGACATCCCTGTCCGCTACTTCGACTCCGTTCTCCAACACGTCGACGTCGGCAGTCGAGACCGCGACGAGCTCGTCTTTCTCGAGCTTCTTCCCCAACGGTACTTCCACTTCGGTCTCTGCTTCTTCGACCGGCTTCACTAATGCTACTTCCACTTCTGCCTCTGCATCTGCGTCTTCAACTGGCTTCACTAATAGCACCTCGACTGTGACTTCTCTGTCTGCTTCTTCTACTATCTTCCCCAACATTACTTCCACTTCTCTGTCCTCTTCTTCCACTCTCTTCCCCAACGGCACGCTCACTTCGACAAGCCTGTCGGTCACCTCGACTCTTTCCCTGAACGTCACTGCCACTTCCTCTGCTTCTTCAACTGGCTTCGCTAATGCCACTACTTCTACCGGGACTTCGCTGTCCGCTTCCTTCACCCTCTCCCCTAATGTCACCGCCTCCGCGACTTCCTTGTCTTCGTCGGTTGTTTTCCCGAACGGCACCACGACCGGCGCCTCGACATCCGCTTCTTCAACTCTCTTTTCTAACACCACCACAACCGTGTCGTCTACGAGTTCTGCTATCAGCATCACTGACATCTTTCCTACCCCCACGGTGACTGGCAGCAGCTCTTCCTTCACCTCCATCAGCAACAGCACCGTATCACCACCCATCTTCATCGAGTCCACAACCACTTCCACAGAGGTGACCTCCACTGCCACCTCTTCCGCAGAGACCACCTCTTCCGCAGAGACCACCTCGTCCTCGGCCTCTGCCTCCTCCACAGAGGAAGCCACTTCTTCCTCGACGGTTGAGAGCAGCACCTTCACCACCAGCACCCTCGCCACCAGCACCCGCACCAGCACCTCCTCCTCCGCGACTGCGACCCCTACCGGCAACTTCGTCCGTAACCTCTGCCTCAAGGTCGTCACCGGCCCCGTCCCCGGCTCCGTGGTCGCCCCCGGCTCCAACCGCCTCACCATCAAGCCCACCGGCACCACCGCCGCCCGCTTCGACATCAACCTCTCCACCGGCCAGGTCTACCAGTCCGACGGCAGCCTCATCGCCGCCCCCGCGCCGTACGAGAACGACTTCCGCCCTGTCCACGGCTTCACGCCGCGCCAGGTCCTCGTCCGTAAGCTCGCGCCCCTCGTCTGCGCCGTCACCAACGGGTCTGTCACCGTCGGCGTGCCTCTCTCCTGCACGGCCTCGGGCGACGACGGCGCCAACACCAACGACTACTCGCGCTTCTTCTACAACCGCAACTCGGCCGACTCGATCCTCCACATCGCCACCGCCGGCAGGAGGTTCACCAACAACAACCAGGAAATCACCCTGGCCCCCTACGACGGCGACGACTGCATCTAAGTTGCCAGTCTTCTTTCCCTGTCGAGAAGGGTCATATTTCTTTTGTGACTTTTCTTCCCGGAGTGTCTCCGTCGCGGCAGCTACTTGGGCTGCATCGCGGATGGCCCGTGTAACCTTTGATCATGATTGGGCATTTTTGGGCGCCATAATCATGTACTTATATACTTTGGAACCCGTGTAATGGATAGCTCACTACATACTCTCGTTAAAACGAATGGATATTATAAAATAACCCTCGGCGCAAATGATGTGAAACACTCATTTCTCACTCGGTCAATCTCAGAATACCAAAGTATAAGCGCAGTGCTGGAGCCTCCTCTTCAACGATTCAAAGCATTATCTGGCATGGGGGGCCAAAGGTTTGTCCGCGGTAAGGTGTTGTTTCGTCACCTACCTAGTCTGTTTCTTATCATCAGTAGTCCTTGATACTCCCGAGCGGTATGTCAGCCAGATGCCGCGACGCCAACGAGAGCGAGCCTGGCCAAGGTGCTCTGTCCCCCTCTTCGCGTGGACGACGGAAGACGCGGAGAGGAAGCATCCAAACTTCCCCACGTAACAGAGCTGCACACAGTAGCATCCGCCTCGAGATCAAGAACGACTTGGCTAGCCGCGAGCCACTTGTAACGAACGTTCTCGACATTGAGCCGCACCCCTGGTTTCGGTTGGGATGTAACCCAAGTTCGCACGCATGAATGCCTTGGAGTCAGCCCCCGCCGGGCTGTCTGTCTGATATCCTCTTCAAACCCTTGTCGCTCGAGGCATGGGGAATCCACACACACACACACTCAAACACTCCTACGGTGGTTGGTGTATCTGTCCACCACTGCCGATGGAACCTCCTTGGCCGAGGGCGGCCCGCGCCGGTTGCCCGAGTATGTTCCCTTAACGATGGCCTGGACTCTTGGTCGTTGCAGGGCACCTAGCGTCTTTTCGGCCATTTCTGCATTAGGGCAGTTGGTCTGGATTGGATCGACAGTCATCGTTGGCCTGGTGTCTGACTGGTCTTGTTCACGCGGAAGCTCCTTTTTCCAACCAAGTCATACAAGATGATAGATAGTCAGATCACGATATCAATCACAGCAAAGGCAGTCGCATATTCAAATGTTTTCCATTCAATTCAGATATCTACCCATTGTAGAATCTGTTTTCAATATCTCATGCCGCAAGATGCAATGCCGCGCTCAAATACACACCTGTTAATTTTTTGTTTCCAGGCAATTACAGTGAAAAGAAAATCCGAACCGTTCCAGTGCGAAAGCCACCTTTTGGGGCGTATGCGATTTTTCCGTGCCTTGAATGCTCCTGACGCAAATCGCTGAACCCATTTCTCGTCCCTTGCTGGACCATGCAGCAAGAGACCATAATCATGGAGATGTTGGAAGAAGAAAAGAAAGAAATTCCCGAAAACGAAGGCCACGACAAGTGGCCGAGGACAGAGGCGAAGGACGGGCATCCTTTACACGTTGTTGTCGCCGCTGAGAGTGGTTGCGCCCTCGCTGCTGGGCTTCTTGCCCCCAGACTGGGATTCCACCTTGTCGAGAATGACCTTCTTACGGAACTCAAAGACGGTGCTGTGCTTGGAATTGATGGCCTCGCGCACGCGCTCCTCGGAGCGACTCATCCAGACGTGGTAGGGAGCCATACTCGCAGGGTACAGGGGCAGGTTGCGGGGAGACTCCATAAAGCGGTAGGGGTCGCTCTTCTCGAAGGCGGCAATGATGTCGAGTTCTGAAGCGATCTGCTCGCAGTATGCCTCCAGCGGCAGGTCGTTGACGTCTTCGCCAAAGGGGTTCTCGATTTCGCGGCCGATGAAGAGAATGCCGAGAATGATGTAAGCGGCAGCGACGGTGGCGGGGATGGTGATCCAGTCGAGCTTGTCGATCAACTGGAAGGGGAGCAGCATGACGTAGACCCAAGTGATTTGGCTGATGGCGATGGTGTAGGCGATGGGGAGAGGGGTGGTGAGAACACGCTCGGTGCCCGTCATGATGTCGTTGAGGAGGGCAACGTTGTTGTAGGCCAGGGTCTGCTGCATGGGGACCTTGAGCTGGCCATCCTCGACCATCTTGTCGACGATGCAGGAGATGTGGTTGAGGATCTCGAGGGGCAGGTTGCCGAGGGGGCGAGAGGCCTTCTTGATGGTCTTGCGGGGGTTACTGGCGGCGAAGGAGACGCCAAGGTACTCGCCGGTCTCCTTGAAGAAGTTCTTCTTTTTCAGAACAAGTTTCTCGGGCTCGGCGGCGGTAGCCTCTTGTGCAAACGTCTGCAGGTGGGCGACGAGGTGCTCGAGATCCTCGTAGGCGGTGTAGGGCTCAAATCGGAGCTTGTGCTTTATGGAGACGGCGAAGGCCAAGAGGAGGTTCATGCAGCCGACCTTGCGGAGAAGAGATTGTCTGGGATCGAGGCCCTGGGGATCACCACCGTGAATCCAGAAGACGCGACCAAGACTCTGCGAGGCAAGAATGAGCTGGGCCCAATAACGGCGGCCCTCGGCGTAACGTTCATAAGCGGTGGAACTGCGGAAGGAGAGACCCAGACCGACGACGAAACCAAGAACGGTCAAAAGAACAGAGTCAACACCCATGTTGGTGCGGTACTTGTCGATACAGGTAATGGCGGCAGACCACATGGACATCCAGATCAAGGGGACGATCATCTTGGGCAGGATGCTGCCGTGCATCTGCATGAAGAGGGGCCATTTGGAGTGCTTGAGGATATCGCGGGGACCGGTAAAGTAGTCGTCAATGTCTATGCTCGTGTTCTTACGGCTGAAGGGGTTCGGGGTCATGGGGCCGGTGGGCGACATGGTGTCGCGGATCTCTTGGGTGTTGAAGTCGGTCATACGCGGCTTGCTGGTGAACTGGGACTCCTGCTTGGGCTCGTTGCCACCCGTCGAGGGGTGGTAACCACCTTCTTCGGCCATGGTGTCGGGGGTATTGAGGGAAGGAGTTCTGGCCGAGTCGTAAACTTGCGTATTGATTACTGGAACTTCGTGGATCGAATTCGGGAGCTTGGACATGGTGGGCGAGGGAGGGGGTAGTTAAAGAGCGTCGGGTACGATAGTTCGTTGCGTGTCAATTAGAGCTGGACCCCGGCCGACCAATTGACAGCGATAGCGAGTGAGGGATTGGCGGTCGACGGAAGGGTGGCAGATCACGGAGTAACAGTCTTGGGTATACGAGGCGTGGCGCTTGATCCGTGTGTGAAGGGGTAAGCGGCCGGAATGGGAGGACGTCCCGGCGAAGGAGGGGTGACCTAGTTCGAATTGGGATATCGCAGGAGTTAAGCTCAACTCGGTGATGGTGTGGGAGGTTCGTCCAGGGAGCTGCCGGTGGTGTGGCACGGGAAAGTGCGGGTGTGTGTGGGTGAGTCAGTGAGCGAATGAATTGGGTAAGAACGAGTGGGTGAACGAGTGTGAGTGCAGCTGCTTATTTAACAGCCGAGGGAGAGAAGGAAGGAAGACAGAACAGGACAGGAGGATAAGAGGTAGGATGGGAGTAAGATGAAAAGGAGTATAGGATATTGGGAGGGAACAGGATGTAGAGTAAAATAAAATAAAAATGAAAAATACTCCGTATTCCAAGCATGAAAGGAGAAATGAAGCGGTGGAAGAGTGAGAGGCGAGGGCAGCCAGAGCAGGGGGAAATCGTCACCGTCGCATCTGCTGTTGACTTTTTTCCCCAGTGAGTGCAACTACCATCACACCACACAGACACTCTTTGGGGTGAGACCTTCCCGCCGGTGCAAGATCATCAAACGGTCAGTGCTGGACCAATGGAAGGCGCGTGTTGCGTGTTTCCTTGTCCTCCTGCCCCGGGCTAGAATCGCGAGTTCCAAAGGAAGGAGGGACAGGAACCCCGGGAAAGGAGCCACATTTCCAAGCCAAGAGGCGAAAGCCAGTGAAATCTGGTGGGAAAGAGCAAGGGGGGGCTAGTGCTGAAACAGGGGTTATGCGGCTCCACCAACCACACCACTGAGGTACGTATCCGACTGCTTGCTCCTTCTTCGCTGTGTGCCTTCCTTCCAGGTAGGTACGAAGTAGCCATCCTGCCTATCCGTACCTACTTAGGTGTCTGTAGTATCTTCGAATCACCTCGCCGTGGAGTGCAGTTTTTCACCCTCTCTTTGCGTCATTCTAACGCCGCCCGCCTCGGTTCCCAATCCGGCTCCTCGTACCAGTCAGCGATTCGCGTGCCAAGGGGCTGTTTCTGACTGGCTTGCACATTCGTCCAGTGTCTGTCTGTCTGTCTATCGTCGTTGTTGATGCCTGGCGACCTGCATTAACTAACCCAGTCAGACTTGCATCTTCATTCCCCTGACCAAAAAGCCCAACAGAAACAGAAAGAAGCACGTTGACTTGAATCACAGACGGATCCTTCACAGTCTGGCCATGCCGGTACGAATACAGATACACTAGTTACTCTGTTTGGTTCAATACCTACGAATACGCCACAGTCCTCAAGTAAGCGCCCGCTTGTTTGCTCGCATCGCAATTCCTCCACTATTCTTGTCCTTCTACCCACTGGGCTGAGCCGGCCTTCCAAGCTTTGGGGCCATGCGAATCGCCGTCGACACGTGGAGACGTCCAAGTTGATCGCTTGATCCATCATCTGCGTTCTGGACCCGTTGATTCTTGTTTCTGTCGACATCCAGATGCAAGATCCAGGGGACCCAACGAAGGACGCAGAAAATACCTAGCATATCGGCTGCTGATTGGACACGGTCGCCCCAATGGGTCAAGACCGTGGACAGCATTGATTCGAGCTCCAGTTTTCCCTTCCGTTCCTGATCGAGATTGATTGAGTCGCGTCTATCCGCAGTGTATCCGTACGGATATTGTTACTCATTTCCTTGACGGGCTCCGGAACACGGTCCCATCCATTCCATGACTACACACACTACTGAGGCATGCCAACTAGGGGGGTTCTCTCACCCAAATTGGTGCAGTGCATAGTGGCCAACTGCACCAGAACGTTACAGGTGAGCACTGTCATCCCCCATGCCAATCGTCCTGGGAGCCTTGCAAGCCCTGGAAGCCCCGATGGCCAGGCCGGTCTAGAGTGCGTTGTATACGGATACATAGCGCAGAAACACGAGCTAACCAGAGTCCGTGAAGGGGACGGCGACGCGACGATCCTTGTGCTTTCAGGCTTCTCTCCCGCGAGCCTGGGGCGCGCCCTGGTTGGGTCTTGGCAGCGAGCGAGGCGAAACGGGGCGAGCCTAGGCGATATTTCACGCCGGGGAGTTCATTTCTTCTCTCATTTCGCCAACGCCTTTGCAGTCATCACCACCGACATCAGCCAGCTTCTTGGCCGAGTCTCCTCGATATTCAGGGGTCACAGCCACTGGCTGCCATCCATTGTCTGAAACTGAGGCCGAGGCCACACATGTGCCGCAGCCTGCAGCTGGGCTCACTTACTAGGAACGGCAGTTGACGCGCACCACTGGTAACCCGCTACCAAGATGCCGGCGGCACATCACACTTCGCCAGCACGCGGGTTTGGTTCGGACGGCATGGCATGGATCCACCAGTCGCTATTTTCATCCCACATGCCGCCCGCGGACTTGCCATCCAATGTTTCCCACGGGCTGAACATGCAGTCACTCGTCACATCCACGAAATGTTTGCCTTTGAGTTTTTCGGAATTGTGTTCGCTGGCAGTACCAAGAATCCGTTTCCCCTGCATTTGACCACACCAATCTCACCTCGACACACAGCCACCCAAGTATCCGTCCTCTAGCGCAGGAAGAGATATGTGATACTAATAGGTACCTCGGTCCAGTGTCACGTCAGCAACTGTAATTGGGCTGACCTGCTATTCGCAGCGGGAGACGCCAGAGATATTGAGCGAGGCTAGGCGCCCCCCATACCGAGCGATGTACGGAGCACATACGCAGAAACGCACTCGCATCCGCGCTGACTCGCCATCACGGTCTCGGCCAATACATGGCAGGCTCGGCAGGAAACCACTGTTAGATTGCCCGCGTCCCCGTTTCTTTCTCCTTGCTTGGCGGCCTAGACCTCTCCCAAGTCTCGATGCTAATAGAAGTCGGGACCCATGGGGGCGAAGCTTCCTTGGCAAAGGTGGAAACTTGGGAAAAGGAACACGAAGAACAAATGACCCCTGTTTCCCCGGTCATTAGCTCACCACTTTTTCCTCCCTGAAGCTTTGGCCCCCGTCCTCCCTCGGACCTCGATAACCGAAGAAGAGGCTTGACCGTCTCCTTGATGGGGACGTTGGTCGGCGACGGTGGGCCCAGTATTCATTCCTTTTCACTCTTTTGTTCCCCCCTTCCCTCGCGCAGAGGCAACCGTCGCACGCCGGGGATCTTTCGTTACACTGATTCACGGATTGCTCTTCACTTGACTGTTTGACTACTGTCACTATCGCCGTTGGGTCACTTCGTCATGGCGATACATCGGCGTCGAACCATGCAGCAGCACCCCTTTTGGCCATGACCAGAATGCCTGACCTTCTAGGTTGTGGCGCTGGCGGAGTAGCGTCCAATGCTACCTAGGGCAGACATCAGTCGTGCAGTAGGCAGGCAGCCGTATACTTGGATCCAGCTCAATTGTCTAATTTTATCCACCGCATCTCGAGTTACTCAATGAAACTGGACCGTCATCACCGAATGATCATACGACAGTCCATGCCACAAAAAGCGCGTCAATGGTCAGTGGCCTTGGGCTGGCGTCTCAGCCTCTTTCTGCGAAAGCAAGGGTGGCCGAAGCCGCTACCGGTCTTTCTTCTTACAAAGCGGACCGAGAAATTGGCAAATGTGTATCCAGCAGCCCCAGTCTGCAGGCTCCCTCCGACTTGTTTCGTGTCATTGTTGCCGGCGGACCCGTTCGGCGGTGTCAGCGCCGCCCGACCCCCTCCATATCCCCCGGATGCAATAACGTCTCGTCCGTCACTGAGGTCCGCTGCGCATCAGCTCCCATACAAAGCCAAGTACGGGATTAATGAGAAGCACGTTGGCCACAGAGAATTCATTGCCCCTCAGCTAAAGTCAAATCTTGGGCTTTCTGCTGATCGGCTGCCAGAGTGTCCCATGTGCATGCGCTCGGAAATCCCAGCACTATCAAGATGTCCTACTTTAACGTAGGACTTGCCTATCACTGTACTGCGTCGTCTGCGTCACAGGCAACAGAGAATGGTAGACCTCAACACGTCGAACGGCGAACTCCAATCACCTTTGCTCTTTTCACCTCGCAGGAGATGAGTGAGATTAGGGACTTGGCTGGCAAAGGGGGCGGCCACGCGGACGTGCGAGGCGTGCATAAGTGGTCATCGAGAAAGCAGTCCCACGGGCCATAAACTCGGGGCTGCTATGAGAATGCGCCGTCTCAATTCGGTTATCAAGAATTGTATTATTGAAAACCTCATTACCTGGCGTTGGATGAGGATGTTCTTATCATTCGCTTCGATTGATGGGTCTGGGATCGCGGTAAGCTCAATCACGAAGCCAGTAAACGATCCACAGTTACGGGTCACTCTTCACGTTTTGTTACCGAAATGTAAATGCATTTTACCGCCTATGGAGTGTGCACAGTATCAGTAGATCATGATAGAGGATTGATATGGGAATCTCTTCTGGTTCTAATCCAGCTCTGGGGATACAGGCAGAACGGATTCAACAAACGGCTATGAAAAGAAAACACGACTGATGCTCTTATATTCAGACTCCAAATTCCCGGCTGTGTTCAACTTGAATACTGTCATCAAAAGGAGATCCATCCAATGAATAGTATGACCAGACATGAGTTCCGTGGAAACGATAACGGCCGACGCCATACTGATGTATTGGATCTCTCAATGGGGCCAAAATATTCATCCGGTTGGGTCGGCGCCATTTCGCATCGTCACCTTACGTCATACATCTTTTTGCCCCTCTTCAAAGTGCAAAACCAAACATAATCGAAAGATGCAGCACGCTTGGGGGACTTATCGAACCAACTTACAACTTTTGCAGCCATCTCCCCCCGCCAGCGCATTTAATCGTAATGACTGTCAAAATATTCCTCACAGGGGCCACTGGCTACATTGGGGGCGATGCACTCTACCACCTGTACAAGAAGCATCCCGAGTTCGAATATGCGCTCCTTGTGCGCTCGGAAGACAAGGCGAAGAAGGTTGTCGAAAAGTACCCCACAGTCCGCATTGTTCTCGGGGGGCTCGACGACTCCGAGACTCTCGAGCGCGAAGCGTCGTGGGCCGACATTGTCATACGTGAGTGGCGTTTCCTACCTCTCCTAGCTTAACAATCGCTTCGCATGTGCTCACACCCGCCTTCCAAGATACCGCCGATTCCTCGGATCACGCCGGTGCTGCGACAGCCATCTCCAAGGGCCTAGTGCAAGGTCATTCGGCTTCCCGGCCGGGTTTCTGGCTGCACACGGGCGGCACTGGCATCCTGACCTACTTCGACTCCGAGGTGAAGAAGGTGTTCGGGGAGCCGGACGACAAGGTCTTTGACGACTACGAGGGCGTCGATGAGCTCGTCAACCTGCCGGACGCCGCCTTCCACCGCAACGTGGACGAGATCGTCCTCAACACTGGTAGGGAGCACGCCGTCTCGGTCAAGACGGCCGTCGTCTGTCCTCCGACCATCTACGGCGAGGGTCGCGGGCCCGTCTCCGGCCGCGGGCGGCAGGTCTACGAGCTCGCGCACTTCGTCCTGGAGCAGAAGTACTGCCCCCGCATCGGCCGGGGCCTCGCCCGGTGGAACAACGTGCACGTGCACGACCTCAGCGCCGTCTTCGCGCTCCTCGTCGAGGCCGCGCTCGATCCGGCCCGAAAGGGCGACGACGCCGGCGAGCTCTGGGGCGCCCGCGGCTACTACTTCACCGAGAATGGGGAGCACGTTTGGGGCGAGCTATCCGAGGCCGTCGGCCGGGAGGCCCAGGCGCAGGGCCTGCTTGGGACCGACGCCGCCGCTGGCCCCGAGGTCCGCGAGCTGTCGTTCGACGAGGCTGTCAAGTCGCCCGCCGGGTTCGAGGCGGCGAGCTGGGGGATGAACTCGCGCGGCAAGGCGGTGCGGGCCCGCAAGGTGCTCGGCTGGGAGCCGCGGGAGAGAAGTCTCGAGGACGAGATCCCGAACATTGTGCGCTCTGAAGCGGCGAGGGCTGGGCTTTGAGGGGTATTGCTTTGCCCATCAAGGAAGCGGGCAAACTATCTTGATTAGCGAATAAATCCAATATGCTGAAGTGGCGTACTTTAAAGGGCTTGGACCTCAACCGGGAGGCCAACATTGTGATTTCAGGAAGAGCTACTAGCGGAGGCTTGCTGGAGCCTAAATGAACGTGTCTGATGAGAAAGAAAACCAGTGATAAGTGCGAGAGTCTCGTATGAACTCCGTGGGGAATAAGCACCTAGACCAGCACGACGGTGGCAAGGGTGGGAGACAGAAACTTGGCCAGCAATAACTTGGTCAGAACCCAAACCCGAAGTCAGGCCCTAGAACGAGCCATCCAGACAGGTGACTTTTGGAAGGTCATGGCCAAGACGGTGGTCACTCGCCTCTGGCGACCCTGCGAGGACAGCGCCTTGCTGGAAGACGTGGAAGGGATTCCCAAGGGACGGGTCTTCTTCGAGCTCCATGATCTGGCCTACGTCCTCTCCAGCGCCTTGGGCCATGCGGCTTGCAACATCCGTAGCCAACGCACACAAAGAACCCCTCCTCTAAAGACAGATACAACTGACATTAACCGTTCATGTCATATGCCATATGACGGACTGATATTATTGACAAGTCAGCTTCTGGTAACTACTGTTGGGCGTGGACAGCTCCTCGAGTACGTGCCTACACGACAAGATTGTATTATGGGTTTCAAAACCATGTGTCTTGCAGTCATTCAAAAGCGCGTCCTCCAGATATTTCAAATGGGAGACGACATGCCCTGTTGATCGTCCGACGATATCTGAGGGGAGTGCGGCCGCCACCATGCGGATGGCTCGCAACCCGCATGGAAACGAAGGACCGACGTTGAGAGAAAGACGAATTGGCCGAGAACGCCACAACACGCATATCTGCATTGACTGAAACCCAAACGCTCTGCTATGGTTGGTTCACTGCCGTCTTGTGCAACCGTTGATCCCGTGTGACGAGGCACCTTTGTCCCCATAAAACACCGAATGCCCGACTCTCAAACGTCAAACTCTAGTCTATGTATTCAACTACCGCTCCCTATACCTCGTGGCCGTGTGTATATTCATTCACATTTTTGTTGAGAACTCCCATTTTCCCGCCAGCCAGCACGTCATGTCAGACTCTTCCGACTTTGATGACGACTCATGCACGTCGACCCTGGGTTGCGATAGAGCGGGCTGCCACGACGAGGGCGGCAGCGAGGAGGGCGGAAATGTGCTCTTCTCAAATCCCTCGTTCACGGGGCAGAATAGGGCCTCGCTCGTGGTGCACAAGCAAAAGAAACACGCGGTAGAGGAACGTCGTGCGCGCCACGCACAGAGCTCGCCCGCAGGGTCTTCCGCCGCGTACCCTCTGGATCTATACCTCGTCGACACTGAAGGAGCCACAAGGGGATACAGGCTTGTCGCCGCAGGAGTGGAAGCCAGTGGCTCGTTTACTCTCCCAAGAGAGGAGCACGATGAGTCCGATGAAGTAGCGCCAATATGGGCCATATTCATATTCATCTGCATATTCATTGCCTTTGGTGGCATTATATTGAGATCTGAATGGCACCATACAAACCCGGTAGACGATGGCTCTTGATGTGCATCGAGACTTCTGCCGTGGTACCGAGTCTCTCCTCGTAGCTATGGTACCACATGTTTAGTCAAGTGCTGACATATTCAATGCAGACTGCCAAACGCAGAACAGTAAAGCCCATCGATGCCGAAAAACGGGAGCTGTCCAATATGAAGGGGGCAATGGCTGGAGCCCCAGTAATGGGACAATATGGGACAAGAGTATTTATAATTGAACCAGCGAGGAGACAGCTGTCGCGTTTGTACTGGTGTGAGAATATTGGTGATCTGGCTATTTGTTTCATGGGGATGTGGAGGACAATATCTAAAGGCCTTTGAATCAAGCAGACTTTGTAGAAACTTGACAATAATTGGTGTTTTCTTCATAAATAGGCTACAAAGCTTGTGCTGACTGGTAATGATTCTTTAACACCCCTCATCTTGCAATATAATTCCCAACTGTACCTACAGCTCCCTTGCTCCCGCAACTTGGGCCGTCTTGGAGTCAAGTCCACTGGTTACGGTCTCGGTGTCGGCAAGCTTGGGGTTCTCCTCATCCGACGTCCCCGTGCAGTTGGCGGCTGGCTCATATCCGTACTCAGCCACTTCAGGGTGGCGTCTATGCCACCACAACATACCAAGCTGCACCAGAATGGTTGCGACAGTGAAAGAAACCGTGAGAGGAAAGCCGATGGGGTATCTGGGAGCGTCGGCAACGCGGAAAGCGCCGAGAGGAATCGTGGCGTGGCCGACGTAAACAGTCGTCACAGTCATCGCAACAATGATGGATCGGGCTTCGGGCTCCTTACGGAGTATCTCGGCCATCCACGCCATGAGCGAGGGGCTGCCGGCGTTGGTTGCATATGTGAGGAAGTAGAAGGCAAGGATCACCTTGTGGTCGGAGGGCCAGCCGCACAGAACGGCCAAGCAGATGCCGTGGGCGGCGGCGGAAAAGATGCTGATTTGCCAACGCCAGCGCTTCCAGTCGGAGAGCCAGTTGAGGCCTACGTTGGTGAGGATCTGCAGAGCATAGCCGCCCAACGGCAAGATGTTGACGTGGTACGTGTCGTATACACGGTTGCCCGCCGAGTCTTTAATGCTCTCAAGGTAGAGTACGAAGTACGAGTTGGCACGATGAGCCCAGGCGCTGAAAGCGAAGGAGAAGAGGAAGAAGTAGGTGACGGGGTGCACAATGAGCTTGCGAAGCTTCGTCCGGAGAACAGATGCCGGGATGCGTTTGGAGGTGTTGACGCCGAAATCGGCCATACGTTCGCGAGCGAGACGCTTCTCGTTCTCGGTGAGATAGATGGCGCGGGTGTTGGACGGGGAGTCGGGGACGGTAACGAACGCGATCAGGCCCTGGCCGATGGTGATGCTGCCCGCTAAGATGAAGAGCCATTGCCACCCTTGATACCCATGAACGCCGTTCATGTCGCGGAAGAGGGCGGCTTGCAGGGCACCCAGGAACATGGCGCCGGCAACATCACAAACGGTGAAGCAGGCGACGCGGACGGCGAGCTCGGCGGGTGTGTACCAGTTGAATATGAGGGCGACGACACTGGGCCAGAAGGCAGAGGAGAAGAGACCGAGGAAGAACCGCAGGCCGAAGATTGTTTGAGCATTCGGCGCTTTGTATGTGCTATGGGGGGGGGGGGATTCGTTAGCCGTGAATCTTTCGGTGAGAAGGCAGAGCAGGCGAAACACTCACAATAAAACCAACAGTCCCCAACTCATCTCACAGATAGGAAGGAATATCGACGGCCGAAACCTTGTCTGGATCAACTGACCGGGGACCAGGCCAAGGGCGTATCCTATCGAGAAGAAGGTGTTGAACTCGACCAGCTCGTTGCCATAGAGACTGAGCGACTCCCTCATTCCTGAGACGTAGGCCTGTGTTGTGGCGGACTGGTCCATTTCCTTCATGATGCCGGCCAGGAACATCCACGCCAGCAGCATAACGTCCAGCTTGAAAACAAGAACATTGCGAGGGTCGCGAAAGTACGGAATGATCTTGGAGATGTATTTGAAGATGCCCTCTTCAGGAGGCCCGTAGTTGACGGGCTCCGTTCGGACCGCCTGTTGCGGTGTCGAAGACGACACCGATGCGGCCTCACCCATTGCTGCACTTCGCTGTCAAAAACAGAAACAAAAAAACAGTCGAACGACTTTTTTTGCGGAGCTCAAACAACAGGACGATCCGGTCAGCAAGAAAGGAACCCCAGTCACCGGAATTAAGGTAGGAAACTAAGTAACGGGCGGCTAAGGTTATATAAACGACTAGCCGGGTCGCAGCAGCAAAAGGCGGCCAGCGATGCGACTCGGGTTATCGGGAAAGTTGCTACCTGCATGAGGTGGTTTTTCGATGTCGTGATTGCAAAAGATTTGATTTGAGCTGGCATCCCGCGCACAACGTCCCATAATCCAAGGACGCCAAAGTCTGGGCAAAACCCACCAAGCGCCAAGTAGAAGCTGCAGTTCTTGCAGGCTGATGGCTCCGGCTGCCAATCATGGGCGGCGGCAGAGACCGCTGCGGTCCGCCGGGGTGAAGAACCGGGTGGCGGGGGAAGGGTATTCTATGGAGGATAATACCGGGACGGGGTTGCGTCGGGTCTTGGTCCAGATAAACCCCTGCTGGCGGCGATTGCGTGACCAACGGTCCAGCCTACGACATTTTCCAAACTGTTCGTGGTGGTCCCGCATCAGGCAATTCTCGTCGGGCCGACGGCGACGATGCGATGGGACGGCGTCTAACCCGGCAATGTACTATGTAGGTCTGCGTTGCTGGGTTGTCGGCGTATAGCTGCTCTGCAGATAGGTCGTGGGTGAGATAGTCGCGCGACAACTTGAAAACGAAAGCAGGTAAATGTATGGCATACACGCTTATCCGCCGGGTGGACCATAGATCCGCCCGCCAAGACTCCTCAGTCAGAAGAGTGGCAACCTAGCCTATCTCACTAGAAGTACCTCTTCCGAACAAGTAGAGTCTGTTGAGACCAGGATGGCCCGGAAAAGTTGACATTTGGGGAACAAGTCGCAATGCCACATAGCTGCTTTGCCCTTCTTTTCAAGGAAATACCGTGGATGCTTGTGGACGATCGACACGCCTCTGTTGTGGGAATACGGGTTTCGGAAGTAACTGGCTGGCACACTACTCTCACTCATTGTCGATATACTTGATTGGTAAAAACACAGCCAGACGATATTCGTATTACGCGAGACAGCGGCACAAAGGACAACCAAGCCTTCTGTAGTTGCACCGAGCAACCGACCCGCCGCTGGAGTTAGCAACAATGACCTTTACAGTTCAACGTCGTTCACAGCCGTTTTGGTTAAAAAATGTTATGCTTAAATTCGACAGAGGCCATTCACCAAAAGGCTTGAGTATTGATCTTGTGTCTTCTCAGGGCGGTTAGAGCTCAGATCATCTATACAAACGGCATATCCAGTACAGAGCCTTTGCATTTTCGGGTACTCTAGGCACCCACATACGGAAGTGGTTTCGGGACTTGTATTTCTCGGCCACTTGGTAAAGAGGGATAACCGAGCTACCAGGTTGTAAAAGTGGTACGATTATGTGCCTCATACTTGCTTTTGCGACCAAAGACAGTCCGAGTGCCATGCGAGTAGTCTGTGCTAGTGGAATATGGCTGAGACACAACTGATCATAATTCTCATGTGCCTGCATTGTGCCCACAAGGCGTAACCACCGTCACGCCACAGACAGAATGAGACTTGTTCGAGTTGTAAACGGGTTTGTCCAACGCCGGCTATAGGTGAACATGATTATGGAGGACAGTTTCTGGTGTCCCGCTAGTGTTTTCTTGTAACGTTAAAGGTATTCCCTTCGCAGGTTTACAGTAGAAAAAAGTACTTTTGACTACAATTATCTGTAAGCCGCGATGGTTTGCTTTTTCTTTGGCTGAGGTTGGCTACAGTAACTGGTGGAAGCCCTGACGCCAGCATGAGACTTTATCAGCTGGCTAGCCTTTCCAACAATAGCGCCCGTATGTCAAGTGTGCGCCCTCAGGCACCATTGCCATTGACATTGGCTAGACTATTTGGCCACTAGCCAGTGTACGAGACACTTTCCTTATGTTCTTAACCACCTCGCCAAACACGGAAAACCTCCGTTCTAGCTGAGACATGCTGGCCTGATGAGACGCATTGGCGTTGTGTCCATTTGAGGGGTTATCGGGGAGCCATACTTGCTGAAATATGCGGTACGCCCATACTTGGTACCACGTGAGATCCATGCGGAAACCACGTGCAGTCCTCCCTGTCCTTCAGAAATCTCCCACTTTCTATTGAAGTAGTAACCAACCCTAATTGTTATTTTTCGAGGATTAGCGCTTGTTACCATCAATCAGGCTTTTTCGAATCGCTACCTTCATCTCATCAACCTCACGAGTCGAATTTGACATTCAGATGGCACCTGTCGAGTTGGTAGAGCAGCAGGCTGCAACCTACTCGAGTCCACAACACGGCAAAGAACGAGGAATACCGCCCCCAGAGTCGAGGTCGAATTCGAATCACGAAGACAAACGATCCTCTGCCACCTATCTGACGATCCCCATATCAACCGGTCCAGTGGATGCGCAACACCGAAGGTCATGGATACGGCGATACTGGATATTTGTTTTAGCCATGGGAGTGCTGATCGTTGGCGGGATCATTGCTGGAGTCGTGGGGGGGATTACTGCCTCACGCCAGCTGAAAGCGCGAGGTCATAGCTGAAAAAGAAGCTCCGACGTGTGCGAGGCTCCTCGAATGCAGTGCATGCTGGACATGAGGTAAGTGTCAGTTCAACCTCATGAAGTTATTCTGTGGGAGTTTGTCTCCCTTTGCGTAAGATGTAAACTGGCTGACATAGCAAGTGAATCGCTGATTCTATTAAATCCTCGCGCGTTCGAATCATCTCGAGCTCCATCCATAACGGCATATACATGACTTCCATTTGCAAACCATACCAGCTCTATATCTGCCACTGGAGCTTAGATCAACATTCAAATTCACACGCATCAGGATGGCCATGGTTCACTGCGGTGATCGGCTTTAATATTCTTGCGATGTAGAGCGCAGAAGCCAAAGGATGGCAGTACTTCTCTGCCGAATTCGGGAATAAATCAATCTGCTGGGAGCCGGTTAAAATTCCCATAAGAAATGACGGTTAGGAGGAGACGGCGTAAATTGGTGGGCGATAAACTTAACGGGACGGAGAGAAGCGAGTATATACGGTGTTCTAGTGCTGGATTCTAGACAGTTCAATAACCCGATAACTTTATGGGAATCAATTTAATAACCATAGGTTGATAGTGTAGGACCAGGATAAAGATTCCAAAGTTAGGCCGCTTATTTTTATAAAAGGACCCTAGAGCTCATTTGATTGTTATACTGCTGTTGTAAAAATGAATTACCTAAACAATATGTTCACATCATTGTTTCTTTTGAGCGTAATATTGACACCAAACTCGGTCCAGTCCCCTTCTTGGTTTCTCCACGTACTGTTTAAGAAAGAAAGCTCCGCTAAAAATAACATCACGACATCCTCATCTGGTTTGCGTAATCCTCAATTTTTCACAAACCTTACATCTTTAAATCTCGATAGCCCTGATCTGTTTCGAGGTATTACCTTATTAGCCAGCGCACACCATACGAATCTTGGTGTTGCTCTTTTCTCTGTTTTGGCCCTTAATATGTGGGATCCCCTTCGTCATCATTGGGTACTACAGTTTGCAGAGTTCTAGACAGCTTGTATGAAGAAAAATAGTCTATATTATTCTACGGTTTGGCTACGCATTAATGCTTATGGGCCTCTATGGTTCCTTCGCTGTTGATAAAGGTGTGGGTACTTCGGATGCCGCGATACGGTAACTGGATCACGTCATCCGAAGTCGCCGGGGGTAACATCATCTGAAAGCACCGGGGGAAGGCGGGGTCTAGCTTTGAGCTCTCGGCGTTAAAAAGAAGGGCAGCTTCCTCTAGCTTCATGTCGATTGAGTAGAAGCGCCTGTCAATCGGGAATCCCCAAGATGAATCTGAAATCATTGATACTGGCCTGGGCGGGTCTGCTTTCGCCAGCCACCATTTCGGCCGCTGGGGATGCTCAAACACCCCTGGTCGACCCTGACCGTGATGGTGTATCTCTGTCCTCCCGGCCGAACATTGTGTTCATCTTGACAGACGACCAAGATCTTCATATGAACTCTTTGGAGTATGTTCCCCTCATCCACAAGCAATTGATTGAGGAAGGGACGCTCTACACGAAGCATTTCTGCACGACAGCAGTGTGCTGTCCGTCCCGCGCAAGTCTGTGGACTGGTAAACTCGCCCACAATACAAATGTCACAGATCTCAACCCACCTTATGGTAAGTGCTAGCTAGACCTAGAAAATAGTGTATATTCGATTCATTCAGCTCACCGAATATCGTAGGCGGGTTCCCCATCTTCGTTAAAAATGGCCATAACGAGAATTATCTGCCTGTATGGTTGCAAGACGCTGGCTACAATACGTTCTACACGGGCAAGATGTTCAACGCTCACACAATCTGGAACTACGACAGCCCTCATCTGAAAGGCTGGACCTCGTCTGTAAGGAACCCAAGACATTTTTGTGTACAATGGTCCAGAACTCTTTCCTTACTTATTGCAGGATTTCCTTCTTGATCCCAACACGTATGATTATTATAATGCTGCATTCCAGCGTAATCATGATCAGCCAGTCAACCATCCTGGCGAGTACTCTACGGACTTGGTCGCGAAAAAGGCCTATGGTTTCTTGGACGATGCTGTCCAGGAGGATAAACCTTTCTTCTTGGCCATTGCACCTATTGCTCCCCACAGCAACGTCAACTCCAGCGTCCTGAACCCCGTCAAGGGTCCCGATGACAGCGTCCCCGTATCCGACGGTAAGTTCAGAGTCAGTATTCCGTTGGCAGCAAAGAGACATGAGCACCTGTTCAAGGACGCCAAGGTTCCGAGGACGGAGAACTTCAATCCCGACAAGCCATCGGGCGCCGACTGGATCCGTCGCCAGCCTCAGTTAACGAATGAAAACATTGAGTACAACGACAGACATTACCAAGGCCGGCTGCAGGCTCTGCAGGCTGTTGATGAACTGGTGGATGGAGTCATCAAAAAGCTTGGGAAGCACGGCATCTTGGATAACACTTACATATTCTTCACGACCGATAATGGCTATCATATTGGCCAGCATCGGCTGCAGCCCGGAAAGGAGTGTGGGTACGAGGAGGACATTAACATTCCTCTCATCGTTCGCGGTCCGGGAGTCCCCAAAGGTGGTATCACCGAGGCTGTCACGGCTCACGTCGATCTCGTCCCCACCATCCTATCCCTTGTGGGTGCCCCGTTGAGAGCTGACTTCGATGGGGCTCCGATTCCTCTCTCTGCTAAATCGCTTAATGAGTCTCCGCTTACCCGTGAACATGTCAACGTGGAATACTGGGGCTGGGCCATCACTGAGAGCAAGTTCGGCTTCGATGGCGGCGACACCAAACGCATCTTCAACAATACTTACAAGGCCTTGCGTGTGATTGGCAATGGCTACAACCTCTACTACTCGATATGGTGCACAAATGAGCATGAGCTTTACGACATGACTGTAAGTTCAGCTGCACGCATCAAAGAAGCAAAGTTCTATTAATAAGTTATCAACCCAGAATGACCCTGGCCAGCTGCATAACCTGTTGCACGAAGACGAGGCTGCCCTAGCTGCTGAAGTGACCATCCTCGGCTATCCTCTAGACAAGATTGTCCCCAGACTCGACTCGCTTCTGTTTGTCCTCAAGTCCTGCAAGGGTACCACATGCTCGCAGCCGTGGCACGCCCTGCATCCTTCCGGCAACGTTGGCAGTCTGCACGATGCCCTTGCACCTCGTTTTGACGACTTCTATGTTCAGCAGAAACGTGTGCAGTTTGGTCACTGCGAACTCGGACACATTATTGAGGCTGAGGGGCCGCAATTCGAACATGACGGCGCTGTGTATTGGAAAGGTTCTAGATGGAGCGATTGGACTTGAGTACGGTCCGTTCATTGGCATATGGCGAAGCAAAAAGAAGAAGAAAAAGAAACTCTTGACTCAGACATCACAGGCCTTTTGTCTCGTGATTTGTCAGCTTAAGATTGGGCCCAGTAGAGGATCATGTCTAAGAAGAACACAAAAGAGCGAGAGAGTTGCTGTGCTTCTGTTCTCTGACTCCGCCGAGGGTTGTGACCGCCTCCGTCTCCCCAAATATCCCTCTCAGAGCTATGGATGAAAACCCTCCCCTCCAGAATTTAGAGTTCGGATTTCCTGAAATCACTGGGTAATCGCTTTTCATCATACTTTATTCATCCAGTGTATCAATACAATCCACCCAGGTGAGACCTCATTATGTCATCATTTAAGAGAAAGACCCCAATTATCGTCAGGAAGAACAAAACCCAGCTCATTTCTCTTCTCCATCGTCTTCCTTTTTAATCTTAATGCAAGCTTGCTTCACGAACTTTTGTCCCGGAGTCTAATATCTGTCACTGAAACCCTATCATGGCTCCCTACCAAGGGCACTGCAATTGCGGCTCAATTAAGGTTACTCTCAGCAAAAAGCCGGAGAATGTTGTCGTCTGCCACTGGTACGAGCTTTTCCCAACAAGTCCAGAGTTTCGCTAAGTTACCCACCTACCAGCGCAAACTGCAAGCGTGCCGGCGGTCGTAAGTACATATTTGGAAACCATTTTCGTCACCTGTTTGCTGCGCTGACATCAAGTAGCCTTTTCCATGAACTTTTTTATTGACGACGGCCAATGGGAAATTGAGGATAATCAAAAAACGATGACAGAATATCTGGACCTTAAAACTGATTCTGGGAACACCGTCCATGTGAATACTAGCCATCCTCGGGAACTTCTGATCAGAGCACAAACTGACATTGAATAGCGCTTTTTCTGTCGGAAATGTGGAAGGTAAGACCACCTGTGGTTATGCACACTATTATTCAATGGCTGATGGGATAATGAAAGCCCTGTTAAGACTACAGCAAAGCCGTTCCCAGGCCAAGCTATAATCAAGGCATCCCTCTTCGATGACATCCCCACGAAGAGAAGCGATATATTCGAGCACAAGGCAATCAACTGGGGATAAAGTCGACTCAGACTGGTAATTTCTTGTCTTTGACGTCCAGGACTGTGGCATAAGGAAGGCCTCGACAGTGGGCGCGTTCAGTAAATGAGGGATGTAGAGATCCCTAGTGCGGATACGTACTTAAGCATTGAGAAGTGCAAAAGACACAAGATCAGTGTTATTATTGGGTTCCATAATTTATCTCGATCGCTGCCACTGCCTGCCTCTGCTTATGAAAAGCCTATCTAAACCACGAAAGACACACATTTTCCGCGATTTTCCACCGCGTCTCCTATCGTAACAGTTTCACGCGATATCTACACCCCCCAGTCCTTTCCTAGTTCCCCAAACTCACCCTTATATGTCGCATCTACGATTCTCGTGCGATTCGAAGGAAACGTCCTGTTGAAACCCCGGTACGCTCCAAGACTCGGGGGCAGATCCCGGACTCTTGTACCCCATTTACTCTCCCGCCGCCCCAGAGTTAGCACTAGTTCTTGGCCTTCGGTAAAGAACTTATGATCGACCCAGCTCTTCCTATAGGGTTCGCCATTCAAGGTTGCGCTCTGTATATATATATTTCGGTATGTCGGGTCAAAGTTAACATTGCGGACGCGGGCCGTGAGTCCCGTTTGCGGATGAGTAATCTCAATGCTTTCGAAGAACGGCGGAATGATCAAGTATACATCTTGTCCAGGATTAGGGAACAGGCCCATCATGGAGAATGCCAAGAAGGAACCCATGGCACCGCTGTCATCGTTTCCCGGCAAGCCCGCAGGGTCAGCGGAGAAGAATGACGGGATGTAGGAATGGGCTCTCTTCGCCGAAAGAGCCGGGCGGCCGGCGTAATGATACTGGAAGACTGTGAGGAACGCCGGTTCATTGCCGATGTAAGTAATGTTCTGATCATGCAAAAAATCGAGTCTGCGAACAAACGCATCTGGACCACCGTAGGTATCAATTAACGTTCCCTGATCGTGAGGAACGAAGCTGCACAGATTAGCCAACAGAAGACCTTCTAAGAGTGGAATACTCACAACCCATATTCCCAAAGACTGCTCTCAAAAGTTTCAGGCCCATTGTTCTGCAAAGAACAAACAGCCTGCCCGTCCAGATTGCTGCAGCTCAACGGGTCCTGGTACGCCCAGGTCTGGTTGAGGTATTTGGGTTCGAAAAAACCCCTGAATCCGGTGTCTGTCCCGTTGAAAAATGCAGATTTCTGGTCTTTTTTGTACAGGTTTTGCCAGTTGCCGCTCGACTTAAGATACTTCTCTCGGTCGGACCCTCGTCCCATTTTGTTGGCCATCTGCGCGATGCAAAAGTCGTTGTAGCTGTATTCCAGCGTTCGGGAAACACTTCGCGTGAGTGTTCCGAAACCCTTGAAGTCGAAATCCTGAATAGGTATGTATCCAAGCCTCTTCCAACTGTCCACACCTCCGCGGCCATTGACACTCCAGTCAAACGGCTCCTGCTCCGCATCTTTTAGAACAGCTTCGTAGCCCAGATTCCAATCAATACCCTCGGTGATGTTCTTCAAATAGGCATCTGCCAGTACGTTGTCTGCATTTGAGCCGCCTTGAGTGAAGCCTTTGCACAAACTCATTCGGCAATCCGGCAGCCACCCCAGGTGGGAATATGTGTCGATAAGTGATCTGACCATCTGGGCGACTGACGTTGGATCAATGATGATCAGGAATGGAATCTGCGACCGGAAAGAATCCCACAGGCAGTAAAATGAATCCCAGTACGGTTCCCTGCTCCTCCACAAAGGATTCTCTCCCGTATAATTCTGCGGGTTGATCATAGTCCTGTAGATGCCACTATAGAAGTTTCGTGCAAATGATTCGTCAACTCTCGCGGTGTTGATTTTGATGGGGCTAAGCTTTCTGCGCCAAATAGCTTTGGCCTCCACCGAAACTCGATCGAAGTTGAAGTCGGGAATCTCGTTCTGAGCATGAGAGCAGGCCCGCCTTTCACTGATGAAACTGGTGGCGACGCGTGCGATGATGGGCTTATCCGCAGACTTGAAGCGCACAAAAGCACCTCCTGGTAACGGATACCCATTGATTGATCTGGAGATGGTCAAGTTGTTGACCTCGGTGCTGGCACGGCTGTCTACGAAGATTCCGCTGTCAAGCATGTCGGCGCCGCGGAAGTCCGTACAAAAGTACAAGACGTAGCTGCCGCTTCCAAAACTAGGCTGGAAGCGGGCATTTCCCCTGATCTGTCCCGTCCTTCTGTTGACCCTGATCGAGGCGTTGTCTTGTCGTGTATCGCCCAGGTCAGTTAGATCTTGCAGGATGAGAGGCTTCCCTGCTTGTGGAAAGTTGAACCTGATGAGGGACGCCCGCTCCGTCGTTGTCATTTCGACTCTGATGCCAGTTTTCAATGTGATGTTGAACAACCCCGGTTCCGCGATTACATCTTTCTTGTCAAAATGTCCGTATTCTGCCCTCGACTTTTTCGGAAAAGCACACTCGTTGACCTCTCCGCTAGGACAAGTCGTATATGCAAACAACGGGAAATTGCCTAGCGAAGGTTGCGAGCCAGTACCGGAGTCGTGCATCGTTGAGAAGCCGGTGACCGGACTCCCATCCAAAGTAAAACCGCCTTGGTTGGAGGCGCTGTTGGTATCGGGAGAGGCTTTGGCCATTCCGTAAGGCAATGTTGCGCCGGCGAACACGTTGCCCCCATTGTCTGAGCCGATAAGAGGATCAACGTATCGCAAGGCATCAAAATCTTCCTCCGCAACGACTGAAGCCGAGTTCGTCAAGTCGGAAATGGCGGAGCTGGAGACCCAGTTGGAGGCGGCATGCACAGCTTCAGAGGCTGCATGTTGAAGTGATGGGAGATGGGTTCCTGGCATGAGAAACCAACGGAAGACAGCCAGAAGGCCGTGAATCGACCACAGCTCTTCCCACATCGTGACTCTGTTATCTCGTATTGATTGATGAAAGATACCAAGACATCATCGACTTTGCGAAACGTTTTTTACTCACTTTCCCTACATGTATTAAACGGCTTTTCAGGCGACCACGTGACAGAAGGCCAAAGCTAAATTGGCCCCAAGTCGCAGCAAGCTTTCCTTCGAGCTCTGCCGAAAACGTCCTGCACGCTCAAATAGGGCGATCATTGGATATCATGGAGTACGGGAAACAACCGTCGCTTATTACGGACCCAAACTTACCGACAAGCTTTATCAGGGAGAGTGAAAGCATTGCTTGCCCTCCTAGGTGCATTGATTTCCGTTACATCCTCGATGCCCCTCCAGCAAAGGTCGTACGCTGGAATCGGTCATGTTATTCTCCCGTTGCATGACTGAAGGTCCGCTTGGACCGCTGTCATAGCACCGTCAAGCATGCAGCTGTGGCAGAAACTTGAATGACGGGGGCGGAAGCAAACAAGTGTTCGCAAAGCCGGCCGTTTCGGGTTAGAAACACCCATTCAGTTTTGACTTTTGGGTATCTTGTCTTCTTGTTTCCTCCCAAGATGGCATCGTTTGGTTCTTGGGGTGCGCTTGACGGTTGCCACCTTGTCGTTCGCGAGAACGGTAATACACGCCCTTCCCGGTGCCGGTCGTCGTATATCTCGTTCGAGAATGTGCTAATGGAATGAGGCGGTAACAATAATGTGAAAGATGGCTGGGTCCATGGCAATATTATTGTTCAAAGGATGCGCCGTAGACGTATATCTCAACGATTAATTCAACCCAGACTTAAGCTGATTGCAAACTTTTTCATAATGGTCCCCATTGATGGTGTAGCAAATAGCTATCGTGATCATGGCTAGCTACAGCACCACGTCCGAGTATTGAATCTTGCGGAACCCACCAACCGGCAACACCGACAAAGGCATTGCTGACATGTTGTCCGAACTTTCCCAGACGTCTTGAAACCGCCGGCCCTTGTAATAGACTGCGTTTTATCATGCCGTTGTCGTCCTGCTGAGAGATGGGGGCGGTTTCTGGCCTAGGCTAAGCCTAAACTTCAAGCCCACGTCAATGACAAAAATTCAGAAACTAAAACATAGCCACGGCGTTGGAAGGTGAAGCCACAAGATCAGGCAGGTCCAGAGGCGCTGGGCTTGGCAGAAAGCAGTCAACTGCGCAGTCTCTGTGCAGTGGGCTGAAAGCTCCTTCAGGCCCCAGGGCTCGCAAATCAGTATCCTGAGTACGGACAACAGCCATGGGCGTAGTATCGAGTCTATCCAAGGCAGTTTTATAAGTGGGTAATGCAAACTAAAAACACAGAGTCGCCTACTTGGAACGGTAGTTAGCTCTGACATAGCTTTAATCGTAGTGTAATTGATCCGCTCACCAAGAAAGCTAAACGCCGTATCAATTTTGGAGAAGCTCCTTGTAGCTTTGGGGGTCGTTATTAGCTTCGGCTATTTGCTTATAAACAACCTTGCACATCCTACAACGCCACAACCCAATGTATTGCGTAGTATAGACCTGAAATCTTTTGGTAACCGGCAAGGTTAAATGTGAAGGGATTACCCTGCAACTCCAAACTTGACAGAGAGGGCTTATTTTCTTGCCACGCCCTCGGCAATAGGATGCGACTTGGAACGTCATCGGTGCTGAAGAGGGAGTTAATGAAGTTGCTCTGGGATGTAAGCCACTTCCAATCGACATCGATTCCTTCGGGCTCCTCTTCTTTTTCTGTGTAATCGTAAAAGGCCGCGATCAAAATGCATATAAGCACGCATTGGTTCGACACTGCGCTTGAATAGGCCCGAAGGGCTTTTCAATAGGCTTGTAACTTGTTGGGGAAGCCGGATGGGCACGAAAGAATCACGGCATGGCTGCCAAGATCTTCGACATTGGGCACGGGAGCATCAAGCAGTAAGAAGTGATGACCCTACTGGATGCGGTCTATGATCCGTCGTAAGATTCGACCTCGTAAAAACGTGGCGTAGCACAGATAGTCAACATCGTCGACACTCAATAGAGCTTGTACCAACTGACCAAGGAGGGGGTTCTTCGAAAAGCGAGGAGGGGTGGGGAAGCGAGGGCAACAGTTGCTCAGTGGCCGGCCGAGATTCCTCGGCCACCGGAACGGCGAACAGACTCGGACCTGGACCGACCGGCTAAGGACGGCAGATTCAGGCGACGTCCAGAGTCTCATCCAACTAGCCTCCACATGCTGGTTCCGAAATATGCTGTTCACGGATTTGCAATCTGGCCACATACGTGTACGGAGATTCCGCCCTTGTGGACCGTCATTAAGGCGTATCCGACCCTTTTCTGGGCTACTTGGCGCTGAAACAAGAGGGCCTCATCTTTATTCGCCCACTGGCGATGGCGTGCTCGCGAAGCCACCAAGGCGGCCTCGTAGCGTCCCTAAGCAACACAAACAGTCAACTCCCTCCCCCCGCGAGTACTAAGGCGCCGCTTTCTAGAACTGTGCAACCAAACGAGCGGTTACTTTGCTCATCTTGCCTGTGCAGGATGCAGTCGGCAGGACCAGAGCCATGGGATTTCCCACCAAGGGGTGTTGGCCTTCTAGTGCTTATATCTGCAGCCAGAAGCAGAGCCCAGTCTCGGCACCGAGCGGTAGCGCGCCAGCCTCTTCTGCCTCTATCTTGTCCATGTGGGGATATCCTGGTGCACATCCTGACGAACGGCTAGTATTCCCTTTGGAATTGGGGAGGAACAGGAGGGCCCTGGTGCTGCGGCGATTCTGTCGCTCTAACATGTCATAGTATCGTCAACACTCAAAGCTTCCGTGGCGACAGCTGAGATTGCGTGCCCCCCCCCCCCCGGTCGTCGTTGATAACCCCTTCAAGGAAATTTGACTCATAGTGACATCTCAGCAGTAAACGCCTCTTTCCGTGACATCTGTTGGATGTGGACGGAGAAACGGCATGAGTGTGTAGGTTAGCTGCCCGTGGAAGCGTGCATGCCTGCGGCTGTCCAGACATTTGAAGAAATCATATCTGCACTTTCCTCTTGATATCCATGATTCGCCCCTCCCTGTCCTGGGCTGCTAGTCTGGTCGGCTAAAGGTCCCGATCAAGGCGACACATGCAAGGGCGATGCGTGAGAGATATCGCATCTCCGGGACAGAGCCAGCCGAAGGTTCAATAATTAAGTGTATGGCGACATTTCTTTCAGCTTGGCCTAATAATCGCAGCGTCCTTTGAGTAATACCTGGATCGCAATGAGGAGTCCGGCGATCCATTGCGCTCTAGGCCGCTTCTGCCACGAACGATGCTCCCAGCTGTGTGGCGATTGGTGATTCTTAGCCGTACACCTAGGCAGCGCGAGTGAAGTGCTTCAACTACGCCGGCCATATCCTCGATCCAACGCAGTTCCGTACCGGGGGACCCATGCGCACACACCACATCCTAACTACGCATGATGCCGATAGACTGGACATAGTTGAGCAGGCCGTGTTCTACCCGGCGTCACTCTAAAGCACTCTCGCCGGTCAATATGCATGTCTAACCGAAGCATCTCCCGTCCCGTTCAGCTGGAACAGATGAGCGACATTACACCCCACGCCACGTACTTGATGCCTAGATAGATTCTCGTAATAGCCCCAAAGTTCCCCTGTCAAATCATGTGACAACTTGCCACTTGTGGGGAGACCAAGCATACCAAGAGCGACCATTTGAGCTGATCGTGGCCGTGAAGAAATTTCATCTTTAGCGCTGGCTGGGCGCCTTCCCGCGATGTCCAGACCGAACAAGCAACGACAAGCTCGCAGACTAAGCCTTCAGGCTTTGGCGCAGAGAACGTCAAGGCTTCTGGGCGCGGGCGCGTAAGTGCATGTAGGGAGAGAAGAATGGGGGTTGAGAGTCTCTTACTGTTGTGTGTTTGGCGCGGATGTGCGATCCCTTGGAATCGGGAGGATTGTTTAACGCTGGACTCATTTGCGCCAAGTATTGCGTGCTCAACACCATCGTCCCATATGCATCTCCAGCCCCAGTCTTTGTTTTCCTTACCTTTTTTTTTTCCCTCTCCCCAACATTACATGCCTCCATGCCTGTCGTCTCCTCACATCATCCAGGCCCCAAAAGGAATAGACAGAACAGGGACCAGCCTTCTTTGGGATATTTGGGAGGGGGCTATTTTGCCCACCCCTCCCCCGCCTGCTGGGGCTTCACAACAGATCGGGGAGCGTGGAGGAGGGGAACGGTGGTGGTAACAGTCAGCAGCACGCCAGTGAGTGACATTGTCAATTTGTTCCATCTCGGGTCTTCGGCAGGACAGATGGGTCATACGGCATCGCGGATGAACATGATAGCAGTGACCAACGAACCGCCTGGCATTTAAGCTTAATGAAAGGGTCTCCGCCCCAATGTACTGGAAAAGGGCAGAGAGATGGCGTACAAGAAGAGCCATTGTGTGTGTCTGCTGTACGGACGTAGTTGGCGGTCCTGCGGAATTGAGGAGGCTACCTAGTCGCGCCACGCGCCGCGGAGAAGTAATCTTTGGTTGATCGTTTCTCATTTCTCGGCCGCGTGCTAGCTACCTACTCACACGATATCCGACCTTCCCAAGGTCCCAGACATCCCGCAGAATCGGAACGTCCTCCTCGGTCTGGACGGCGATTAGTCTGGCCATCTACCGATCAGCCCCAGTGCCAGCCGCCGTTTTGCTGGCACATCTATCCTGGACCGACGGTGGGAGAAGCTGAAAGCGCCACAAACTGGTCATGAGAGTTGATCTTGACCTCACCAAGGTTGGAGAGGCAAAGCCAGAGAGAAAGAGGGAGTGGGAGAGAGACAGCGAGAAACAGCCTAGTCCATCAGGTGCCCCCCTCCCCCAAAAGTCTGTGTATCCTGTGCATATTACATAGCCGTGCTGTGGTAGCTAGCTACACATGGCACATGCCGAATCAGGGTCAGCCCGGCGCACGCTGAATCGGACGGCGGAAATGCTTTTCTGACCTCTCCCGCGCCCCCACGCTCGTTCAGCGTCAGCACTCGCAGCCGCCGGGCTAAGGAGTCAATGAGTGGCCCTTAATCTGATTAGCATGTGGCAACCAAGGCAGTCCTGTCCAGAGAGTGGAAGAGGAAGTGGTGCTCCCGAACATTCGCAGCATTCCACATACCTGCGCCAATACTCATACTGTTCCAGCCGACAGAAGACCCTAGTTAGCTCGTCCCAAGGTGCAAAAATGTAAGGATAGCGTAGAATCCGTGTCCCCCCTCGGGATGGCCGAATCTACCGAGAATGAGAGATGCTACGCCAGAACGTGGACCATCCCGATGAGCTGGATCGATCCCCAGAATGAAGGCGCCGGCCGGACGTGAGGCTAATTTCTCTACATGATCAAGTAAAGACCAATGAAAACCAGGCGAAGGGGTGTTGAAGGGTGTTGACCCAACGCAACGCAATCGATATTGATAATGTCGTCAGAAAAATGGCTTTCACTCGAGTTCACACCCTCCCCCCCCCCCCGGGCGGCATGCGGGAGTACGTTACCAAAAGGGCTCCAACTGAGCCCTTGGCGAGACCTGGACGATCCGAAGCCATGCTCCTTGGCGACGCGGCCAAGCTTTACTCCCAAGAGGGGATAGCATCATCACCACTCACGTCTTGTTGCCGCATATAAGGTTCCCCTACCTGACCTTGTCTTCCGTCGATTAAGTCGGTAGACTCCTGGCCCCCAGGCAGCATCTTCTTTTAATAGACACGCACGCCTCCCCCCTCCTGCGCGGTCTTCCATTCCTCCGTCATCCCTTCCTCTCAGTTGTCGTCCGGACGTCAAAGCCCAGTGCCGCCGCGGCATCCGGGATCGATCTCTTGAAGGAACATCCCTCTAAAGACGCACCCCATCCCGCCATGCCGAGCACCGTCGGACGAAGCCTGGCCAAGGGCCTCGGCATCGACGTCGACGCCCGGTACCGCAACGAGCCTACCGAGGCCGTCCAGTCCGCCGCCGCTTCCTTCCGCTCCGTCGAGCAGTACGAGGAGGAGGAGCCCACCGTCGCCGAGTTTCTCTACGCACACAGACCGACAGTCCACGGCGCGGTCGCCTACATCAAAAGCCTGTTCCCCTTCTGGTCCTGGATCTTTCACTATAACGCGACATGGCTCCTTGGCGATGTGATTGCCGGTAAGTCTCTTACCTTCATCGGACAGAACATTATGAGGCATGCGCAGTTCTCCCCCCTCAACAGCGTTGTCCTTTTATATGCATTCTGCTCCACAAGCCGAGGAGAATCGTGTCTGACAGGTCGTATGAAGGTGTAACGGTTGGTTTCGTGGTCATTCCTCAGGGCATGGCTTATGCAATCCTGGCCAAGCTGCCCCCCGAGTACGGTCTTTACACGTCGTTTGTCGGTTTCATCTTGTACTGGGCGTTCGCGACATCCAAGGACATCACCATCGGAACCGTGGCCGTCATGTCCCAGCTCGTCGGCAACATCATTTTGCGCGTGCAGGACACCCACCCGCAGTACAGCGGCCCGCAGATCTCCCAGGCGTTGGCCGTCATCGCCGGCGCCGTCCTGCTGTTCATCGGCCTAGTGCGGCTCGGCTGGGTCGTTGAGTTCATCCCGCTCGTGGCCATCACCTCCTTCATGACCGGCGCCGCCATCAGCATTGCCGCCGGCCAGGTGCCCGCCCTCCTCGGCCTACAAGGCGTTGTCACCCGCAACCCCACCTACCAGGTGATCATCGACAGCCTCAAGGCATTGCCGACCGCCCGGCTCGACGCGGCCATGGGTCTGACCGCCCTGTTCCTGCTGTACGCCATCCGTTCCTTCTGCAACTTCATGTCGAACCGCCAGCCCCATAGGAAGAAGTTCTGGTTCTTCATGTCGACCCTCCGCATGGCCTTTGTCATACTCCTCTACGTCTTGGTCAGCTGGCTCGTCAACCGTCACGTCAACTGGAGTGCCAAGAAGGCCAGATTCAAGATCCTCGGCATTGTACCCAGCGGTTTCCGGCACACCGGGGCGCCCAAAATCGATACTGGGCTCCTCTCGGCCATCGCCCCCGACCTGCCGGTGACCATCATTGTCCTCATCATTGAGCATATTGCCATCTCCAAGTCCTTTGGCAGAATCAACAACTATGTCATCAACCCTTCGCAGGAGCTGGTTGCCGTCGGCTTCACGAACCTGTTCGGGCCCTTCCTCGGCGCGTACCCCGCCACCGGCTCGTTCTCCCGAACCGCCATCAAGGCCAAGGCCGGAGTCCGCACGCCGCTCGCCGGTATCTTCACCGCCGTCATCGTCCTTCTGGCCCTGTACGCCCTGACGGCGGTTTTCTTCTACATTCCGATGGCCTCCCTAGCCGCTCTGATTATCCACGCCGTGGGTGATCTCATCACGCCGCCCAGGGTGGTGTACCAGTTCTGGGAGGTCTCTCCCCTCGAGGTCTTCATCTTCTTTGCCGGTGTTTTCCTCACCATCTTCACCAACATCGAGAACGGCATCTACCTCACAATGTGCGCCTCCGCCGCGCTCCTGCTGGTGCGTCTTGCAAAGGCCAAGGGCCACTTCCTCGGCCGCGTCAGAGTTTACCGCGCCACCAAGGATACCGCCGGCAAGGGTGTTCCGTTCAACGAAAAGGGCGAGTCGGTCGACGTCCCGTCTCGTGAGGCCTACATCCCTCTCGCGAAGGATGACGGCTCGAACCCCCACATCGACGTGGAGACCCCCTATCCCGGCGTGTTCGTCTACCGGTTCGGCGAGGGCTTCAACTACACTAACCAGGCACACTACATGGACCGCTTGGTCGAGTACATCCAGAAGAACGCCCGCCGCACGATCCTTGACCGTTACGAGAAGCTTGGCGTAAGTCGCATTGCCTTCTTACCATTAACCCTCCTCCCCAAAATTCCCTAGATATTGACGTCGGTCCTACAGGACCGCCCTTGGAACGACCCCGGCCCACGCCGCGGAGCCAAGATCGACATGGACGACCAGCGCCCCATCGTCCGGGCCGTGATCCTCGACTGCTCCGCCGTCAATAACATTGACGTGACGTCCGTCCAGGGCCTCATCGACGTGCGCAACCAGCTGGACCACTACGCCGAGCCCGAGGTCGTCGAGTGGCACTTTGCCAACGTCAACAACCGCTGGACCCGCCGGGCGCTCGCGGCCGCCGGCTTCGGCTTCCCCTCGGTCAAGGACGAGGGCAACTTTGGCCGGTGGAAGCCCATCTACAGCTTCGCGCCCGTCGACTCGGGCTCCGACCACGCGCCGCCGCAGATGGCCGCCCAGCGCAGCCGCGGCGACGAGGAGGACGCCATCGCCCCGACCAAAGGCGGCGGAGGAGGCAACGACGGTGCCGCGCAGGTGGCGGGCCGCGGGGACGGCAAGCTTGCCTCCGTCCAGGGCATGAACAGGCCGTTCTTCCACATCGACGTTGCCGCGGCCGTGGAGAGTGCCATTCTGAACGCTGAGAGCAAGAGTGAGGGCCGGGAGTCGCCGGCGAACTCGGTTTTGAAGAGTGGTTAAAGGATGAAGGGGCGGGGAAGACTATTAAAAAAAAGATTTTTAAAAAAAAATAAGAAAGACAAAGGAACACTTGGCTGTTTGTCACCATACATGGGGCGAGGACGTGGGCGCAGCGGATTTGTTCTTCGACATCCTTACATAGATACTGATACCAGAGTGATGACGATGCTCTTCTTGTTTGCATGTTTCGCTCTAGAGAGATATAGGGCTGAGCAGATGGCAAACATGACTTGTTAAATCTTATTATTGAACCACCAAGTGCAAGCATCCCCCCCCCATTCAATTGAGTTGTTTTGATCGTTATGAAAGCCCGTTTTCTTTCTCCTGTGCTTTAGAAGCTGTAAATCCGTGCATCGAGTCAATAAGGAGTCGATCTGAAACATGGGTGATGCAGCTTGGCATCCACGGTGACATTGTCGCAACGCTGTTGATCGGTCGGTCCTCTTCGGACAAAAGCTCGAGCGTCGGCGCGCCGATTTCGTCCAGAAAACTGTTTCCAGTCTCTGGTCTGCAAACTTATCATCAAAGGCTACTACTACTTTTGTCCTTGATGGCGGCCAAAAGAAAGGAAAGGAGACGAAAAGAAAAGAAAAGAAAAGCATGCGACTGTCGTCAGATTCCATACTGCGAGCCTCCCTCGTGGCGGCGGCGTGGCTCGCTTCCACCGTCCGCGCGATTCCAAAGGTCGTAGACCGCGACGATCCGCCACCGAATCCTCCGGGACTATCGCTCCAGTCCCCGATTGCGACGGCCGAGCAGGTCGAGATCACGGGGCCCAACCCGACGACGACGACGACGACGACGACGACGACAGCGTCGCCGCCGCTGCCGCAGCAGCAACAGCAGCAGCAAGACAAACCGCCGATCCCCATCACGGTCCAGCTGTTCGAGAGCTCCCCGGGCGTCAAGACGTGCCGCGGATCGGCGTTCGTCAAGATGGTGCTTCCGGCGGACGCGTCGAAGGAGCCCGCGTTCACGAGCAAGGACGGGCAGTGCTACGACCTGACCGAGACGGCGCAGTGCGGGATATTCGCTGGCAACAAGGCGGACGGGTGCGAGGCGAAGCTGTTCCGCGGGTCACGGTGCACCGAGTTTGCGAACTTGGCCGTGTTCCAGGAGGAGCTGCGGCCGGTGGGAGGCTTCTTCACGAGCATCAGCATCAAGTGCGGCATCGCGCCCGTGGAGCCCAAGCCGCTGAGCCTGGGGAACCTCGGCGGGAAGTTGCAGAAGCCGCCAGGCAAAGGGTCGACGGCGGCGGCCAGGGCAGTGGACGCAGCGATGAGGGCTGCGTAAGGGAAGGGGAGATGAGGAGGGCTCTACGGGATTTTATTTCGCATCTGGCTGGCATGGTGCTTTCTTTGGCAGGGCGTTTGGGCGTGAACATGGACATTGGAACAAAAAAGGCCCCGGTCAAGAAACCGACGCTGGGGCACCGGGACGACGGCAATTCCAGATGGACACATGTCGGTATCCGACGTGGACATCATCATCACATCGGGCAGCGCGCATATGATTTGCGGGTGATTAACGATAATGTGACTTTGACGGCACACCACCATCAACCAACCCCCCTGCGCGCCTTTTGTCCTCTACAGGAATAACGCCGGCGGTAAAATAACACACCACCACCACACCACAAACTACCCACCGTTCCTCGAGAGATACGCGCGGAGGGAGCGCCCACGATTGGGTTTAGCTGTGGCCCTAGTCACCCCGGCCCGAGCTGCTTGCTTTCCTCTCAGGTGACAGAAGCACAAAAGAAGGATGGCCAAGGAAGGGCGCCTGCTGCCCGGCTCTTCCAGGCCGGAACAAGCCTTGTGACTGGCTCGATTCCGTGGACCGGTTATGCTAGCGTCGACCAAAAACATTGACTGACGAGGATCAAACAGGAGGGGGCCACAGCCGGACCACTCTGGCTGGGGGTATTATTGGGTTGTTCGCCCGTTGATAGGTCCGTGCCCGAATAGAAAGAAGGAAAAAAGGGTGAGGCAATCAAAGCCATCATTGGGCCATCTCCAAGAGCTTGTCAACCTTGCAGCCCATTTGCAGCATTTGCCGCTGGTCTTCTGTACCTGTAGTGGTGTGGTTGCGGCGTGAGATCTATATATATATATATACGGAGGGAGTATCTATATGTATATATATATACCCGACCAAGATTTGCCCTCAACTCAGTTCATGTCTTTAGTTAAAACCAAAAACAGGACACAATTCGCGGCTCTTCAAAAAAGAGAGATAAAGTTGCGTGCGTCTCTTTGGGATCAGACAGCCCCAGCGCGGCTTTCTCCCAAAGACGAACCCGCCCCGTCCGATCTGAAGTCCCAAATGTGTCATCTCGTCTCAGGCTCTCCAACCCCTGGTACCAACCCACGAGAGGCGTAGGTACCCCCCCTCCACCCCCCCTTGCCATACCGCATATAACCACGTAAGGTTTCTCGTTCCCTCTATTTTCATTGTCTGCTGCCACTTTTACCTCGTTTTCTTGACGCAAACTTTTTGATTTCCCAATCTCTTTACTTTTTCTGCGTACATTCTTTTCACTTCTCAGTGGCCGGCCACTTTTTGACTTTTGGGTGTCGTTTATCCAGTAGGGTCGTTTTGTCGCAGTCCTCTCGTTAGTTATCCCAAGTCGTTTGTGCGTGTTGTGTGTGTTTGTATACATCCCGATATTCTACCATCATCGCCAACGACGACAAAACCCTCATCGATCGGCCCTCGACACATACACGCTCGAGTCGTACATTTCGCGACAAGATACGGAACGATATATCTATTTATCTAAAGATATATATATATAAAGACAAGATGCACGCCTTGGGTTTCGCTCGGGTCCTTTTGGCCGTCTCCGTCTTCGCCAACGCCGCCTTCGCCAAGGCCGTCGAGGTTCCCGGCATGGCCGTCGTCGTCCGCCAGGCCACGCCGGCCCAGTCTACCATCATGTCGTGCGGCGAGTACTCGCGCATCGCCAACCTTTCCACCGTCGGCGTCAACAGCACCTACCGCTCCACCTTCTTCGCCGCCTCGCCCAACGGCAACCAGTTCAACGCCGAGGTCCTCGATACCGCCATCGCCAAGCTGCCCTCCGTCATCATGGACCGCTCCCTCAACGAGGCCTGCGGCAACCTGACCGCCCTCGCCATCCGGGAGGCCGCCAACAACTTCACCATCCGCACCGTCCTCCAGTTCTCCAACATCCCCGTCCCTCAGCCCCTCGACGTTGGGACCAACATCATTTTCTGCTGCGCCGTTGCTCTGTTCTTCATGGGCGGCGTCTGGTTGACCATGCCGTAAGAGGATGATGCCATCAAAGAGTTTTTTTTTGTGTGTGTTGCAGGAAAAGAAATCGACGGGCAGTGGGGAGGGCGAGGGACGAGGACAGAGAGACATGTCAAGGTCACGGTCACTTGGGGGAAGGAGGGGATCCTAAACAAACTTAATGCCATCTCCTTTTACTACTTGGCCGAGTTGCTCTTGATTGTCTTTGAACGTGGTAACAGGACATCAGTTACGCTTAGCGTGGAGTTGGACGAACACAGCTACGATACCCAATTCGAGTCACACATCTGAAGCAGCGAATTCCGGTGCCCCTTCCCTCCGCTGTGAATGGTCTGTCGCGTGAAGAGAGAGAGAAGGGCGGATGGTGTGTCTGTCTCATTTCTCATGTCAAGCTGGTTCCGAGTGAGAAGCAATAGGTCAAGGTTTATTGCTAGTTGTTTCCATCATCCAAGACCCAACAGCGTCAAGTAATCCATCCACCCGTTCAATCTGGTCTCCATTCCAGCAGCCACACCCAGTCTCATATAATGAATGTGACAAGACGTGGAACTGAAGGTTCAGTACAAAGGTTGTTGAGACCTTCACAAGCAAAAACACTCGCACAGGTCGAATTAAAGCAACAACATCAATAAAACACCCTAGACGCGGATCGGTGTGTAAAATTCACGAGCTTCTATTTGACCGCTTTCTCGACCCTGCTACTCCTTGCCCAGAAGCCACCTCATCCCGTTGATTGTGTCCGGGCCCAAGCTCGCAGGCGAGTCGGCGGGTGCGTAAATAGACCAGCCCTGGTGGCCCCAGTTCGGCCACCTGTCCACCCTCGCCTCGACGCCGTTGTCCCGCAGCATCTTTGCGTAGACCAGCCCGTCGTCCCTCAGCGGGTCCCGGTCCCCGACCTGGATGTAGGCCCTGGGGCACTTGGGCAGCGCCGCGGGGTCGTTGACGGGAGAGTACCACGGCGACCTGACGTCCGGCTCGAGGCCGCGCTTGATGACGTCGTCGACGAGGGCGCTGGTGAAGGCCGGGCTCCACGTGGCGTTCTCCTCCCGCGACACCCACTCGGCCGCGTACTTGTCGGGGACGATCTCCTTGTCCATCAGGAGCGGGATGCCCAGCATGGTGCCGGTGACGCCGAGGCCCTCGACGCCGGACCGCTGGCCGACGACGGCGGCGATGTTGGCGCCCGCCGAGTAGCCGCCGAGCACGAAGCCCTTGGCGACGTCGGCGCCGAACCGCGCGGCGTTCTTGGAGAGCCAGACGGCCGTCTCGTACCCGTCCTTGACGGACCGCGGGAACTTGTTTTCGGGCGCCAGGCGGTAGGTGGCGTTGACGACGACGGCGCCGAACTCGAGCGCGAACTCGCGGGCCGGCCGCGTCACGGGCTCGACGCCGGCGACGATGAACCCGCCGCCGGACCACAGCAGGATCAGGGGCCGGCCTCCGCCGTTGGTCTCGTCGACGCCGCGCGGCCGGACGATCTGGAGGTCGATCCCGTAGCCGTCGGGGAGGGTCGCGACGTCGCGGAACTCCTCGAGCGAGGGGTCCAGAGGCGGGAGGGCGGCCAGGAGGCTCTGGATCAGCTGGGGCCGGGTCTCCCGAGTCTTGACGTAGGCTTCCATGTTGGAGAGAGGGAATCACAAAAAAAAAAAAAAAAAAAAACGCTGGAAAAGGCGCGCGGCGGGGTTAACTGGCGGGGGATAGTCGTCAAGGTAACGGCTGACGGCCCAAGAGTGAAGACTGGGATACACAGGTACACAACGCTACAAAAAAAAAACTGTAAGAAAACAACACGGGTTATCGTGTCAGAGTATGGTTGAAGGCGAGACGTCCCCCTTCCCTCCCTCTAATGCACAGACTCGGAACTGCTTCTCTCCCCGCCCCCGCACGACTCAGGAGTGTAGGCGGTGGGCCCGGGACGAAGTCGAGGACGCGGGGGCGTCGGCCCCAAGTCCTTTGGCCGTGATGCAATCTCGGAAGGCTGTTGTTTCTTAGCCGAGGTCGAGGTTCCGCAGCATCTCACCTACACGAAACCTCCCCCCACCCCATTGCCGCAACACTGAGTCCGGCTCTCACGGCCCGGCACTACCGGACAAGAATGCCGTGAGTCGACCCGCAAATCTCTGGGGGGGGGGGGGGGGGGGGGAAGCACTTGGTATCCTGCTCTAGGTTCCCCCTCTCTTGTCGTCACCAACGATAGTGTATCATAACAGGCAGAAAAGATAGACACCCAAGGCGGTGCAACGGGGGTGTATCCTTCATGGAAGGAAAAAAAGTGCAATGTGGAAAGGTTCGTCGAGGTACACGCGTGCTGTTGGGCGTACACATGAGCATTATATAGTGACATGTAATGAGTCTAGGTTCACCACACAATTGTGTCACCTTGAATAGGCAAGCCCAGACTTATTACATGTCACTGTACGATACCGACACTTGAGCTTTACTATCACGCCTGAGGCCAGTCAGTAAACCGGTTTCCAAAGACGTATAGGTACGATTCGTCTCTTCCAACGTCACTACCTATTATTATTCCCAATATCCGTATACCTCTCTGTAAGTAAAGGTAGATCCGACCGAGGGAGGGGGTCGCTGACCAATCAAAACCACGTCGCAAACATACATGTCCACGCCCTTTGAATATTCATGGCCTTTGCTTACATCATCAACACATCTTCATCATCATCAACATCACCAACACCCGTTCTCGTCCCCTTCCGGCCCTCGAAGCCGCATCCTCCCCCCGCCCCACACACCTCCGGACCGAAGATGCCGCGCACCGACGAGGCCGAGGCCTTCTTCCACGCCGTCTACGCCGCCGTCCAAGAGATCCCCTTCGGCAGGGTGACGACCTACGGCCACATCGCGAGGCTCATCGGAACCCGTAAGTCAATGCTCCCACTCCCGCCGCCCCTTCTCTTCTTCCCTCAACTTCACCTCCCCCATCTCACTCAACAGCCTTTGTCCCCCCCCCCATTCTCCACCCCCTTGGAAGATGAACGGCCGACGTAATGCTGAATATCTCTCTTTTCATCTTCTTTCCCAGCCGAACGCCCCCGCCAGGTAGGCATCTGCCTCAAACACCTCCCCTCCGACCCGGCGTCGCGGTTCAACAACGAGACCGTCCCGTGGCAGCGCGTCATTAACGCCAAGGGCACAATCTCGCCGCGGTACGTCACGCTCATTTCTTTTCTTTCTTTTTACCTTCCTTCTGGACACTGTTTTCCCATTAGCCAACACCGCCCTCGGTCGCTATACAAACACACACACACACCCCACCCCTCGTGTGCGCCGTCCCGGGACTAAAGCCGTGTCCCCCCTCGCAGCTCTCAACCCTCCGGCGCTCGCAGCCAGGCCGCCGCTCTCGAGGCCGAGGACGTCGAGGTCTCGCGGACCGCCATGGGCGAGTTTCACGTTGACTTTGAAATCTACGGCTGGTTTCCCGAGGTCCTTCCTTCCGAAGAGGCCAGCGGCGGGCAGTGAATCGCTCTTTGAAGTCCTAAAGGAGGAGGAGGAAGGGATATTTCGGGGGAGGGGACTGACGGTTGCCTCGTGTATCAACCGTTAACCACGCCTCACGAAACAAGAACCCCCACGCCCGGGGACATGGCACCACATCACATCACATACGCCAAGAGGAATTGAACACCCAAAATGTCCTTTTTTATTCAATCGGCCGCATCCGATGGGGGCATATAACTAGCATTAACAAAGGTAGATGGCGTCTCGTCGTTCCATGTCATCCGCCCAGAGCTGCACCCCGACGAACGCGCTTGATGTACTTCCACGCGGCATCCCTTCCCACGTGCCATTCGTCAAAGCACGCCGCCAGCCTTGCTTATTCATAAGAAACAAGTCTTCATATATGAGAAATAATTAGGATGGAAAACAAAAAAGAAGTAAAGGGGAGACTGGTGCATGGCGCATGAGCAAAAGTCGCATAGTGGTATTGAGGGGAAGAAAAACAAATGGTTCAACGTCAAGCCCTGCCAGTAGAACGACGCACGCGCGAGCCGCCCAGTGTAAGAAACTCCTGCCCGGATTTTTGGGTTTCGCCATGCGTAAGGGGAATCATTTTTTCGGCAGCATAAACATGTCGCAAGTGCAAGAAATACAGTTTCGCGAAAAGGGGGTTGGGGGTTCGTTGGGTTGGGTTGGTCAAAGTTGAGAAGAGACAAAGAAAAAGAAAAAAGACGTAAAAAAAAAAGGGTAGTAGGTAAAAGAGGCATAATAAACCTCATCGCCTCGTGATGCTTGGAAGAATACGCAAGATGCAAATCTCACGCGGCGAACGAGCCCAATCGGACGCGGGCCTTGCGAGACGTGAGGCCCCGGCAACAAGGCCTCGACTAGAAACAGTTGAGGGAGCCCTTCTTCTTCTTCTTGGAAAGGGCGTTCATGCGCTCCTCCAGGAGACGCTGTTGCGCCTCGGCGGCCTGGCGCTTCTTGCGCTCCTCTTCGACGGCGTGCAAGCTCCAGCGGTTGTCGGGCTGCGGCGTGGGTGCAGGACGGTCCTTGAGTTCCTTGATCTCCATCTCCAGCTCCGTGCAGCGCTTGCGCCAAGCATCACCATCGGCCTTGACCTTGTTGGATTGGCGCTCAAGATCCGTGAGAGCCTCCTCCAGGGTTTGTGTGAGTTGCTTCTCGGCCTGGAGGTGCTTCTCGATGGTGCGGATACGGGCCTCCTGGTCTTCTTGGATGTGGTTGATTGAGCCCATGTTATCCTTGCTACCGGGTCGTCCGGCCTGGGTGGGTGTGTTCGGCACAGTGCCGTTGGGGCCCGAGGCGTTGTTGCCGCCGCCCGGCAGAGGGGGCAAAGGAATGGCCGGCGGCGGTGACGGCAGCGACGACACCGAAGCGCTCTTGCGAAGCGGCGAGTTGGCGGAATCCGGATGTTGAACCTGACCAAAGTTCGAAGCCTCGTCGATCCTGGCCTGTGACCTGTTAGCGTCCCGGCTTCCACTCGGGCCCGTGTTCTCGGCAAGACTGACCTGAAGGGCTGCGTATTCGGCTCTGAGCGAGTCCAGTTCGCTCTCGGCTCTGGACTTGGCGGCCTGGGCTTCTTCGATCTGCACGTTGCGCTCCGTCTGCAATGTTGAGAGACGGTTGTTGGTCATCTGGACCTCGTCAAAGTTGCTCTGAAGTTGGTCTTCGAGCTCCTCCACCAGGCGAGAGTTCTTCTTGTTCCGGCTCTCCAGGTCTGTGATCTTCTTACGGATGGCAGACAACTGGGCGGGTAGAGGAACGGGGCTCGCCACAGCGTCGCCTTCAGCAATAAGGATATCCGACAGGGTCGACTTGGCTTGCTCCAGCTCCCTCAAAAGGTTGTCGTTGATTGCCGACAGTTCAATAACGTGCTGCTCCACCTCGCCATACCTCTTCCGCGTCTCGCCGAGCGCCTTTTGGTCGGCAATTAGGACGCCGATGCGCTGGGTGAGCTTCTCGATGCTAACATCCTTGCCAAGGGCGTATGCTACTTGGGTAGCGACCTTCATGAGGTCTTCGCGGGCATCGTTTAGCTCGCCCTCGAGGGCTCTGATGTTCTCGGCGTGCTCGTTGAGGAGAACAGCGACCTGCTCCTCGTATCCCTTCTGCTCGGCCTGCCTCACCTCCTCCACCTCTCGAGCATGGTTCTCCTGCAGCAACTTCATGCTCTCTTGGTGGGTCTTGAGAGCCTGCTCGTGAGCCGCGATCTGGTTCTCGAGGTTGGTGATCAGACTGTGTTGCGTCTTGGCTTGAGTCTCGTGCAGGTCGCGAGCCCTGATGGCTTCCTCGAGCTCCGCTTTGGTGGCGGCGTGTGCAGCCTCCAGGTCGGACACCTTGCCGGCATTGGTGCTGATGGCCAGCTTGTATTCGTCAATTTCTTCACGGAGAGACTTGAGAAGCGTCTCGTGCTTTGCCCCGACGTCCTTGATCCCCTCAGCATCGGGTGCGGAAGACTGCTCGGCCACTTTGGCGTTCAACGACCTGATTTCGGATTCAAGCTCCTCAATGGTCATCTTCATCTTTGCCTCCGTCTCCTGCAAGGTGTCGAGAGCGTTCTGGTGCTTTGCTTCCCACGTGCTCAGTTCGGTCTGAAGCTCCGTGATCTTTTTGTCGTTGTCTACGGCCGCCTGCGAAGTCTCCGTCACCTCAGTAGTTGCTGCCGGTACGTCGGCAACGGCACCGGCCGCGGCACTTGCGGCAAGAGTCTCGGTGGTAACGTCTTCTTTGCGCGTCCTGTTGAGGGTAGCGCGGAGGCTCTCGAGCTCGGCCGAGAGCTTCTTCTCGGTTGCCTCGTGGGATTCTCTCATCGCCGCCATCTGCTGTTCGTTCACCTCAAGCTGGTTCTTCAGATTGGACACCATTGACATGTCCATCGGCGAGGCCTTCAAACTAGACCTCTCGCGAGTGAGACCGGAAATGAGGGCCATCTTGGTTTCCATCTCCTTCTTGGTAGACGCAACGTCGGCTTCAAGCTCTTGGATCCGCTCCGACCGAGCATGCAACTCATGCATGGCAGCGTTCAAGTTCAGCTCAAAGTTCTGCATTACATCAGGCTGCCCTTCGAAATTTTCTGCTGCGATGTTACGGAGCGAGGCGAAAGATCGATGAGCACGGTCAATGATCATAACATTCTGGCTGGACTTGCGGCGGATGACAGGCTGGCTGGCCCTTGGGGAAGATACATCCAAGGCTTTGGCCTGTGCGACCTCGGTCTTGAGCTCCTCAAGCATGTCGAGAGCCTCGTGGTGCTTCTGTTCGAGCTGGATGTATCTCTCGGCCAGCTCCTTCTCCGCGCCTTCCTTCTCAGCCGCGAGCATCCTGAATCTCTCCACTTCCGTGGCCAGCAGGTCTTGATGAAGGAGATCTTCGGTTGACGAGGGTTTGGCAGTACCCGTCGTCTCGGCATCGGATGGGTCAATCATGGCGGGCGAGTCCAGCGCGGAAGACAGCTCGGAAGAAAGAGAGCGAGACGAGAACGGACCACCATCCTTCATGCCGCTAGACCTGGCATCGGAGAAGAATGAAGGGGGCCTGGTCCGGGTCGGGGAAGTGACAGACATCATTGAGTCTCGCACTTTGCGCTCGGGGTGGCGGGACTCGTCAATGGTATCCTGGAGATCCGCCAAGGTGCGTAGGGCCTCCTCGTACTTGGCGTGCAACAAGTCGTACTCGTTGACGGTGGTCTCGTGCTCGACACGCAGATCGATGAGCTCTTGCGTGACGTTCTCCAGTTTGTCTTGGACAAACTTGGACTGGGCAGGGCTCGGTGGCGGAAAGTCATACTTGTCGGGCACAAGGTTCCGCTCCCTCGCAAGGGTCGTCTCGGCATCGGTGTCGTTGCCGCCTTGCTTGTCGACACGCGCAGAGTGGGCTGCCTCGGCTGTGGCTGCGGCCTCTCCTTCCACGTTCTCGGGGATCACATCGTTTTGGCTCATCCGGCTGATCCGCGACAGTGACTGGTTTCGAGCATGGTCGCCGTTGGCTCGTACGACGCCGTTCGAGGTCTCCGTGACGGGCTCGGGCACCTTGCTGTCTCCCTGAATGTGATCCAACTCGTGGAGAAGAGAGTCGAGCTTTCCGAGACTGCGCTGGCGCTCGATGACCTGTTCCAATCGATCAATTTCGCGCTGCATCAGCTCGGCGTCCTGGTCCGCTTCGGCAAGTCGCTCTTCCAGGGTGGAGATGTAGTCTTCGCAGGACGCCTCATTCTCTCTAACCCGCGCGATCTCCTTGCGCAGCTCCATGACAATGGTCGCGTTCTTCTCCTCCCCGGAAGTGTGGCCGTCGAGTTTGCTCTCCAGGTCGTGGAGGTAATTTTCGGTGCTCGCCTCACGATCCATGAGCTTCTGCAACCGCGCCTGCAGCTGGGTGTTGATGGTTTCAACGTAGGTGCACTTGGTCTCCTTCTCCAAAAGGCTTGCCTCAGTACTGGCCAACGTTCCGCGCGTGCTGGACAGAGATTGTTCGAGTGTCTGGATCGTCTTTTCGTATTCGAGCACGACTTGTTCGACTGCTGCGGCAAACGAATTGGAACGGTTCAGTCGCTCAGTTGCGGTGTCGTCCATGGACTCTTCGTGCTGGTCGTTCTCGGCGGCCTCGTTATCACGGGCCCTGGCCATCTCGGCAATAAGCTTTGCGTGGCGTTGGCTGAGCGTCGTGTAGTTTTCCTGAGCGTCCAACAGCTGATTTTGCAGTTCGTGCTCGCGTTCGTAGTGGCGCTCGGACCGGTCGCCGGTAGAGGCCATGCGCCGCTCGCCTCCTCCTCGCTCCGCGCTGCGGACTTGTTCCCGCAGGAAAGCAACCTCGGCCTTCAGACGATCAATAATGGCCTGTTTGTCACCCTCCTCCACCTGCTGAATCCTCGGTTTGCTCTGAATGGCCCGGGCTCTCTGGGCGTATTGGACAGTGTTCAACGTTTCGCTCAGATGGAACTCGGCCGGCGTCACGCAGGCAATCATGTAGGTGATGGCGTTTCCGCCAAGCGAGTCCTGAAGCAGGCGGGTCAGCCTGGAGTCGCGGTACGAGACGTGGGATCCGGGCTGTCGTGAAGACAGTTGCGAGATGACCTTGCCGAGCGCGGCGAGACCGGCGTTGATGGAAATGCCTTCCTTGGCACGCTCGCCTTGTGCGCCGGTGTTTTTGAGCCGTTCACTGCCCGCCAGGTCGACAAAGTGGAGCTTGCTGTCGGTGGTGACCCAGGTCTCGGACCCCGTCATAGCTTCGATAGGCACCGAGAAACGCTTGTCGCCGCCGTTTGAGCCATGAAGTCCGCTCTTCCGCTGCACCAAGTTGAGGCTGAAGACGGCATGGGACCGGGAAGACCTCGCATTGATTGCCGTTGCATCTGTTTGCCGGAGGGTCGAGCCAAATTCCAGTGCATTCATCAAATCATCCACCGAGTTGATCTCGACCTGTCGCAGGCCGGTCAGGATAATGTTACCCTTGACATCTTCGCGGATGGTGACGGCGCTGCGCTCGTTTTGAGGCACGTGGTCGGGGACGAGGAGGTCGCGCAGCTGCTCGTTGTAGATTTCGAGGTAAGTTGCCTTGAGCGACCAGTTCTTGTCGGCCGACGGTTGAGACGCATGCGAGGAATATCGGGCGGGCGTTCTAAGATGCGACATGGAGCCCCGGTTCGTTGGTTTCTTCGTCCCGTCTAGCATTTCAAACAAGGCCGTCGCCGCTCTTGGGATAACACCTAGAGGTTAAATCATCAGCCAACGGGCCCACCCAGAGCCGAGCTCGGTCACCGATTCTGAAAGAAACCAGGAGGAAAAACAAGAGGGAGCGATGTAGTCGTGGTGCAACTTACCCATCATTTCGACGTCACCCTGCTCGCTGGGGCCGGATGTGCCCATTGTATAAGACTTTCCGGCTCCCGACTGGCCGTAAGCCAGTAGAGAGACGTTGTAACCCTGGATGAAGGCAGTGACGCAGTCATTGAGGTAATCCCATACCCCCTCCTGGTCGACGTCTGAACCGAAGACACGGTCAAATACGAAAAGCTTCTTTCCTTGCGGTGAGTCGATGGCTAAGCTCGTATCAGACGTGACTTGGACCATGGATCGCTGGAACCGCTGAGGGATCAAATCATAGCCAGGATCGTTCGGGTTAAGGGGCGGTCGGACGCGCACGGCTGGTTGAAAAGAATATGGGCAGTTAGCGGTGCATTGTCCAACGACGACGGAGGGGGGGGGAGCAAGACAAGGAGAGTAGACAAGAAGAGTTGTCGCGGGAGGGCGAGGGGACAGGGACGACGGCGAGGGTTCTTCAACTTACCGACTTTGACCGCGGTTCGGATATCTTCATCAGAGGCTTTGCTTCCACCACCTTGCCTGCTCGTCGTGCTCATGCGGCTGTTGCTTCGTGGGGAGGGTCGCACCATTGCGCTCATCGGTCTTTGGGTCAGATGATTCCCAGGAGAGGCTGGCGGCGAGCTGGCCATGGTAGAAGTAAGTAGCGGAGAGGCACCTCGGATGGGGCTCGCGGAGGGAAGGGGCACCGCCTTGTATTAGGATAATGGCGCGCGAGGCAAACGGCAGGGCGGATAGGGGCTAAGTTGATAATTGGCAGACCAACCAAACAAAAGCCCAGGCCGCAACCCTGTATCGTATGGTCGGGTCTATGCAACCACTGTAGTGTATCTAGCTCGGAGGAGCCAATGTCTCAAAAGAGGGACGGAATCCGACGTGGGTGCGGATTTGCGTGCGTAGAGGGTCCAGGAGCGGGAGTAACGATTCCCATGCAATGTTGGATTATGCTTCGTGTACTTGGACGTCGTAGACGTTTCCCCAGAGACGGGGCTCTTTTTGCTGACTATTCTCTTCTACTCACCTTGCCCTTCACGACGGCAGCAGCGGCGGCGGAGCAAACGCAGCAGCTCGGCGCAAGTTTAGAGACACAAGCGTCATACGTTGTGTCGTAGGGTAAATGAAGGCAGGCAGGCAGGCAGGCAGGCAAACAAACAAACAACCAACCGCAAGAGAGAAAAACAGAAGCCTCGCCAACGGCTGCGCTGCTCGGTTGCCGGTTGTTGCGGTGCGGTGCGGTGCTGTGCGGTGCAATGCGCAGGTTTTGTTTAGGCGGCGTTGGATTTGTGGGAGACAGTCGTCGCAGGCAGGGAAAGGGCAGTCTGGGGCGTTGAGCTGTTTTTGTTGCTGCAGACCTGGACGACACACAGAGCGAGCGTCGTGTGAGAGAGGGAGGGAGAGGGAGGGAGAAAGCGAGAGATGTGGCGTTGTATGGTAGTGTATGTGTGGAGGGGAGAGAGGCCCACGGCAGCGTGGACAAGTCGGTCTTCCGGGGTGTGAGAGTGTGTGTCTGTGTGTGTGTTGTGTGGCTCACAGCGCCCGTATGCCGGTATCCTGTCCTTGCAGGTAGGAACAAGCAGATGGACTGTGCTGGAATGGTTAAACTAGCCACTGGCGTAGGAGAAGATAGGGGATGATAGCCAGGGGGGGTGTGGTCCAGCCATTGGTCGTATTTGTTGCTTGCTTGCTTGCTTGTCAACACAAACTGCTGCTGCACAGTCCACACTTCCAGGGTCGAGGAGCCGTGGGTAGGTGCCTGTGGGTGGTGGGCAGCGAACCGGGGGCGTGGGTGGATGTGCCGCAAATTAGGATCGCGTCGATGGCTCGGTGTGATTGGGTGGCGCGAGAGATGTGACGGATGCGCCCGTTCTCCGTGTGAATGTGAATGTGTCTGTCTGTCTGTCTGTCTGTCTGTCTGTCTGTCTGTATGTCTCTTCTGGGGGGCCGATTCCGGAATGGCAGAGGATGGGTTGGACAACTATTTGGCTGGTGGTGGTTCTTCTTACTACCTAGGTATGTAATCAATGATCGTCGTGGTAGAGATGGGATGGTGATCAGGGTTGACTCGCGATATGCGGGCAGAGGACACAAAGGGTTTCTTTGTTTGGTCAGCAATACCTAGCAATAGCGACAGCAAACGCAACAGCAACAGCCGGAGGAGGCCGAGCACGACGAAGACGACGACGAGGCATGGAATGGACAGGATGGTCAAGAAAGAAGGACGTAATGAGCTTCCTTCTCAGCCACTTCCGGGGAATGTAAACTACTTGGAAGCTATCCGTACATCTACCTGTAACTCCTTCAGCTACCTACCCGGGTAGGTAGGTATGGTAGATAGGTAGGTATCTAAAAAAGGAGCTCGAAGGCCCCGAGGTCCAAGCCAAATGCAGATTAGACCAAAACGGCGCCTACGTCAACATTGAATCGCTTGGTCGGAAGCAGTGCTGCGCCAAATGCTCCCGGCATGGTTTTAGTACAACATTCAAGTAAGAATGTCATTTAGGTAAAGCAACCTTTTCCAGCATGCATGCATGCATGCATGCGAGCAAGAAAGCAAGCAACCCAACCCAATTCAATTCAACTCAATCCAATCCAATCCCCCCCAGGAATCGGCGGAACCTACAAAGTGCCTGCAGAGCTTTCGCATCAAGACAATGACGAGAAACACAACAGTCGAGACTCCGACCCTTACGATTGGTGTATCCCTACTGCGGTAGAGACACCACAGATACAGGGTCTACGACAGGGATCTCTGGATGGAGATGCCTGCCACCATGCTCACTAAACGGTAATGAGGAGAGACTCGAGAGGGTACGGAGTACATTACTACACTACCATGTACTATAGTACCAACACCCATCATGTACCTACCCACCTAATCTCGGTACACGTGTACATCACTCCATCAGGTGGGTGCTCGGGGAGAGAGAGAAGCCGTGGCATCCAGGGATCACCACGTTTGCCGACTCTTCAACCTGGGACCGTCTTCAGATCAGACCAGTGGCGACAGCAGAGCTCTACCAAAGGAAAAAAAAACCAAAAAACCCGATGGCAGTCCGCTCGAGGTACGGATATAGGTAGACGAAGGATCCCAAGTGCCTGCCGGCCGTGTCATTAGCCTGCCTCAACCTCAAACCCCCTTGAGAAGTCATCTCCACCAGCCAAGGAACGAAAGAAGGGAAAAGGAAAAGCCCCAAGAGAGAAAAAAGCAGATTCTCGCACAGGGAAAGAAAATACTGTAAAAAAACAGGTGGGTCTCTAGCACTCCGACCCCATATCGGGAGACGCTAGTCCATGTTAAGCCTCCCGGGCATCGCATCCATGTCGCGCTCGCTGGTCGAGGCCACGCTAGGTAGGTAGGTACCACGCGCGGCACGCCACAAACCTCTCGTCACCAACGAGGAAGGCCCGGGGGAGAGAGCGGCACACCACCAAAACGACGCGGGACCGGGCCGGACGTGACGAGTGCCAGTGTCAGGCACTCTGGAGGCAGGAACCCCCTCCCCCATCACCCACCTACGGTAGGTGCCTTACCTGCCTGCACTTGCAATGCAAGGTACCTACGGCAGGTGCAGAGCACATGCTCGCGTCACGTGTCATGCTGTTAGGGGTCCATACATGCATGCATGCATTCATACAGGGTGACAGGGGTAAGTAAAGTACCCCTATGATATTACCCCCCATAACCGACATCATGATAGAGGGGGAATATTCACCAAAAGTGAGGTTCTGCAGTAGGGGGGTGGACGTTAGTTACCTAACCGGGGTATTTAACTTCGGCCTGGTACCATTGTACATGCATTGTGCATACATACGTATACACATCATACATACATACATACATACATACATACAGCGCCTTCTAGGTATATGTAGGAGCTTCAATACGTAGTGTTGAATGCCCTACACCGGGGATTGGGAGCACGAGGCAAAATACTTCGCTACAAAAAGACAAAAGCCGAGAACCAACGTGAACATGGTCATATAACGATCCATCGATCCGAGACCATAACATTATATGGCTCCATATCCGTACCTCGTCAGGTACCTGAGACCCCCTAGTACGTGCTCTCTCATGCCTCCATGTAGTGGCGTCCAGAGGCACTCACTCTATTCGTACCTGCAGTACGGATACGGATACTTAGGTAGGTACGAATCAGGTACCTAGTGCAAAGTAGGGCCTACCTACCCACCAAGTTGGTGCGTACACATATACAGCAGGTACCTAGGTAGATACCTTTCAAGCATACAAGTACTCCGTACGTACTCTGACAGCCGGACGGACGCAAGGACCAGCATCTGGTCCAAATGCCCCTTCCCACTTTTAGGAATGCAATGCTCCTGCCTGCTGTGTCGCCTGTTGTTTTCTCCCGGCCTTTTGACCAGAAGCGTTACAGGAACAACTGGCACGCAGGAAAATTAAGCAGCAGCGGTTTGCGCGAAACATCCAAAACACGACTCCTCATCCCTGCTCCGGCACTTCTTCTCGCCGCCTTATCGCCTTTTCTTTTCTTTCCTTTTCCACCTTTTGCCCCCTTGTTTTCTTCCAGGAGAAGTCGAGGGGCGACGAAGTCCCCCGGCGGAGTCGGACCTACTCCTGTTCAGTGGTAACTTGGTGTTCATCTGCCGAACGAGGGCGACGGCGACGAGAATCGAGGCACTTTAGTCGAGGTCGATTATCATAAGACCAAAAGGCATGGACAGAGGCATATATGCTTGTATTAACGTCACGAGTGACAAATAACCATAACCTATCGGAGTCAATGAGGGTCTGGAACCACAAATCGCCCGCCCTCTCATTCCATCTAACTCTCTCCAACTGATTGCGCAAGCTCGATCCACCCATTTCGGCATCTACAGGTACAACACCCTCGCTCCCACACGTATCTCGCCCGCATTCAAGGGTGTTGCGGAGACGCAGACGCAGACAGACACAGACGCAGACGCAGAAACCAGTGCGCTTGCCACCGCATCTGAGAGAGCATTGGACGATTCCAGAAAGATGCATGTCTTAGCGGCCCATCTATGTCCGGTGCTGCTGTCCCAAAGAAGAAGAAAAAGGAGGAGGGGGGAGGAGAAGAAAAAAATAACCGAAAAAAAGACATCACCGCCGTCAACCGGGGAAAGTTTTCATATACTGCACGGTCAACCAGCGGGCTTTCCATCCGAGCTAAGCCATCTTGCAAAAAGTCGGCAAATCGCAGCTGAGCTTGCGTCTTCCGACTCATCCTACAGCTACTTATCCTCTTCCAGGAGGCCTGTCAACAGACCAGCCTCACAGTATGCCGAGCCACTACACTCAGGATGCCGCCGATAGAGACGGCCCGGCCAGCTTCCCGACCAGGTTGACGACATTGTCTCTGTCTGTCTCGCAGACGGCATGGCTGGTTGGGTTCGGCCATCTCAATTCATAACGCTCATGAATCACTACTCCGTACCATGTCTGCAGAAACAAGCCTCGGCTCCATGATTTGTCTTATCGGTACCGTGTATGGGTGTCGTGTGGGACAGACAAGGCCGAATAGGCCGGATCCGGCCAGCTCAACTCCCGCCTCGAGGCATTGATCGACGCTCCCGCCAATCCCACTCCAAACCTTGTGTGTTGTATTCTGTATCAGCATGCCCTTTCGACCCATCAGCGCTCCTCGTCGGGTCGTCGGGTGACGCCGTAAGTGTCTGGGACTCTACGGAGTACCTAGTCTACTTCAGGTCCCAAGACCTGACAAACCCGCATTCAAGCCATGGAAAAAAACTTAGCGGCCCTGTGCGGTCACCGGCGCGAGTCGGATCGCAAAGTCTATTAGCCCGCCACCCACCGTGCGTGCGTGCGTGCGCACGCGTTTTTATAATCCTTCATAGGCACCAGGGTGATACGCAAGGAATAGGGGTTCGTTTTCTCTCCTTTTGCCAGTTCCAACGTTACACCGCACCATCCACCCGGTCCCATGGTTCGCAGAGGTCTGAGAGCCGGCCACATCGATTTAACAACCCGAGCGACTGTCCATGGACGCTGCAGCGACTGGATTTCCATGAATTGTTACATCTTTCGGTTCCCCACCGCGAAACTTCCTGCAATCTCAGGCACCCAAGATTTTACTGCCCGGACGGCTGTCTTATTGTCGACCTCGAGGACGAATGTATTCTTCAGACTTGGCAAAACGCCGAAATGGTGACTAGGGCTCCGGATCGGAGTGCTACACTTCCGTGGTGCAAAATGGGTTTGAATGAGCAATATCTGGCTGGATATGTACTATATTCCCCACGATAGGGGGTTAACACAGGCCTGATGTACATGCGTGTGTTCATCCGCTCGAGCAACATCACCCCAGAGAGTCAAAGATGAAGCTTGCTCTCTTGTCGAGGATCACACGGAGATCCCACGATCCGACGGCCAAAACAACAGGGAAGTACGCGGTGCGTGATGTGCGCACGCGCTCATCTCCCCCATCCATAGGTTGCTTTGGAACGCGGGGCCAAGATTCGCATCATGGGAGAGAAGGGCGATCTGAAGAAGATCCGATCCTCTAGTACGCACAATGCAGTCACTCTCATTTCCTCCCCGGCGATATATTGAATCAGCCGATCTCCCATACGGTCAAGCAAACCGCCGATGCACCTCAAATTCAAGCTAATTACGGAGTAATAAACACTGGTTGTTTTCAAGGAAATGGCGTAGCCTTTTCTTGGATACACGTTTGTGCTGCGCGACATACAGGGTCATGGACTCATGGTGGCTTGCCGCCATTGTCTCGTCACCGTCCCCCCTCTCCCCTTCCCCTTCCCTGCCAGCGTTCCTTTTTTTTTCAAACGCACCTTTCCGTACTTCCAAGACCGATACCTGTTTCACAATGCACCGATCGATCTGGCCATCCTCCATCTATTTAATGTTATGTGCGATGTGGAGAGGCCCTTGGGAATCGGAAGCCACCGCCACTGGTGTGGCAGCCTCTCAGAAAAGGATAGCTGCCGGACACCGTTCCCCTCCCTCCGTCTTATCCGTAGCGGGGCCGCTCTCGCCGGAAGGGCACAGGGGTGTGTGGTAAACAACATCGCTTACATGAAATCGTGAGGCTGTCTTTTCGCTCTCTCGACGTTGCCATTACCAACAAATCAATACATCGAGCTGTTGGGGAAGAAGGCCAGGGGGAAGACAGCTTTCCGGCGGCGCTTTTACTTAGCACCTCCCCTCCGTTAGAGGAGGCCTTTTCTTGGCAAATCTGCGTTAGGAGCTGCTGAACAAAACACGGGCATGCCAAGGACGGCAGAAAGCCGCTCGGAGGCGGCTGTGGAATGATAGCAGCCGCAGCTTGCATCAATCAACAGGAACGCGGTCTCGAATGTTCGGTCCTGGAAGGCAGCCGAGTTACGTATCTAACACGACCCCTCGTAAAGTTCACATAGGTGTACGCAATAACACAACGACACAATAGAGATAATTTCGAACGCAAACATTGGGCTGTTGTTCACTTGGAACTGACAAGGCCCTTCCTCGCCTGATGTAGACGCCGTTCCCCCGGGACAAAGGGACAGACGTGTTGCACAATGTCATTTGCCCCAGCTGTTTAACATCGTTACGGTACGATCAGGAATCTGGCCTCCTGGCGCCGCTTTCCCGTACGGCACTTCTCCGAGCAAGATTTTACGCTGGGGGGCACACTGGGTAGTCGCACCATTTCCGGCCAGGATAGGTTAAGTTGGAAATAGTAGGCATAGGTTTAGATGTTGCAAGGGAAGGGAACCAAGTATCGTCTTGGCTCCCCTTCCTTTCTCTAGCTTTTTCTGGACCTTTTGACCGGTTTCCTTCCATCACAACAGTTCACTTAACCCCGTATTGGTCCATGTTCTTGATTGTGGGTTGCTCGCACAAGTGAGTGCCTTGAAGGGAGCCTGGGAGGACACTCATACGAGACCCAGGTGTCTTTTCTCCCAGTCCGGCACTATAATCATGGTGGTGGTAAAAGTGGTGGTGTTGATGGTGATGTTCCCCTCTAATAGAAGCAGGCCCTGGAGCAGAGGTTATCCCTCAGTCAAGTAGTGCCCGGACCCATGAAGGAATTTAGAAAAGAAAAAGTCACTCTGGGTATGCAAATGAGCGGGATGTCCAATATACTACTACTCTGCGAATCCTTTGCGGCGAGGCGGGGGCTCATTGAATTTATATGTGCTGAGTATGAGTCTCTTCTATGGATGTTCTGCCGAGTAAAGTCGATCTTGGTCCGCGCATTAAACAATATCCTTGCCTCATGAGTGTTCCCAGGTAAGATGAACCTCTTGACGATAAAAAGAAGAGAAAAACAAAAGGGGAAAAAAAAAGACATCCGGCGTCCTTCTTGACAGCCTGCTTCCACATGTAAACATATTGTAATCAGGCCTCGGTAACCCTAATCGGACTCCATGTTCTCGTTGCGCCCCGAACGCGCGCGTAGCATTGACTTTGGGAAGCTCGGTCAGCATGCATAGGCGCCTGTGGCCGGATTGGGCCGGATTATGCGCTTTTTTGGAAATACAGGCCGACGTGCGTCTCTAATGGTGACGCAACGAGAGAATAGACTGCAAAGGTTGTGCGCCTGGGAAGTTATCCAAAGTACTGTTGAACAAGATTGTTTCTGGACCGTGTGATTTGCGTTTACAGTTTACGGCTGGACTGGATTGAGTTTTCATGAGTTGGGGTCTCGATGGGACGGAAACATTGGGCCATTCACCGAGCCTCCCCCGGGGTAGTTGGCGGCCGTCGGGCCAGGGAAGACGTTTTGAAGGCCACCCGTCCGAGTCAACTCGCACCCACACCAACGGACGAGGCAAAGGCAAATCCATCAGCGCTCCCATCGCACAGGCCCAAACCTGAAAGGTGCGGTTCCCAAATTCGGAACAGAGAGTTCAATCATGTCCGCGGAACCGCGTAGTAACTTGGATGTGCCTGGGACGGGATTTGCTCGTTAGGCGATGGGGATTCGGGAACGCGACTGCTCAATGAAACGCCTCTCAACTCTAAAAAAACGAGTCGTCAGCTTCGATTCAGAAAGCCGTACGGGGAGGGCTTTGTCTGTTCTCAAAACCGCTTGGGGCGCACGATATATCGGGATGAGCAATGCAGAATTCTGAGGCATTACGCTGGCAAGCTTGTGAACGACTGAAAGCGTGATATGATATTGAACAATTGCATTCATTTTGCTCTTGGTCTATCAGAAGACGGGGAAGGAGGGCTATGAAGGAGGGCTATCAAAGAGGGTATCAAATTTGTTATTGCTCACTACTTGAATGCCATACATAATTTCATGAACCGAGATTTTGCTTCCCCCTCTCAAGCACTGACGATCCGTCAAAGATGTGATCTGGGCGCTCCTCGTCTGGCACCGTCTCCAACACGTTGCTGCTGTGGCCCTCTCTCTGGCTCCTGGCCCACCCTTTGGCCGTGGTCATCGTATCGTTCGTCATGACGCCCTTGGAGTAGCCGCGCGACGTGTCGTTGAGTTGGTGGCAGTCGCACAAGTTCATCTTGGTGAATGCGAGCAGCTTGTTGAGGACGATGAACTCGACCTTCAGCTTGATGCTGTAGACGAACGGCTTGCTGGTGGTCTGGAAGACGGCGTGGTTCGTTTGCTCGAGGAGGATGAGCCCGACGTCTAGCAGGAAGACGAGGAAGAAGAGGCTTATGAGGTAGATGCATATCAGCCGCGCCATCCGCGTCTTGAAGGCGAACAGCGGCCTCATGTTAAGGTAGCCCTGCCACGCAAAGATGCCCGTGATGAGCGTCTCCTGCATCGAGAAGACGACGATGGAGACCTTTTCGTACACGAGGTACCGACGGAGCCATGCGGCACGGTCCGTCTGCGGCGCGGTCAAGGACACCGCCCAGAGCACGGCCATCGGGACGTGCAGCATGAGGACATCGGCGATGATGAGGGCGAGGACGGAGCGGACCCAGCGGCGGCTGTAGACGACGAGGTGCAGGCGCGACCACAGCACGAGGGACTGGCCGGTGACCATGGCGACCCAGCCGACCACCGCGAGGGCGCCGGGGATAATGACGGTGTGGCCGAGGTAGTGTATCAGCGAGGAGATGGCGTGGACGAAGATGCCGCTGTCGGCGACGATCATGCTCCAGAAGTAGGGGCCGTGGCGCCTGCGAAAGGTGGCGAAGATGAAGACGTATATCTCGGCCGCGTTGTAGATGCCCGCCGTCGCCAGGGCCGCGACCGCCATCAGCTCGTTCTGCGTAAGTACGACGGCGCCATTGACGAATTCTGTCATGACTGTTCCCACTATGACCGGCTCGGGTCTCCCTTTTAACCCCCCTTTTCCCTTCCTGCCCTTCTCTTCTTCTCCTTCGCCGGGAGCGAGGCTGGCGTGATGGTTTCTCCAGAGCAAGGGGGAGTGCGGGGGGGCAAGACATGCGAATCCCCCGCAGGTCGTGTCGTTCGGGAAGTCTGGGGTCAATTCCCCCTCCTATCACTTTGTCTATTCACGCACCACCGTTCTGCCCCTTTGCTTATTCTCTTCGTACCACTCCCTTTCCTGGGATTCGCCTGATTAGGACGGGGGGAGGGGGGGTGTTCGGACAAGACGTCTGCTCTTGGTTCCCTCAGCAGCCCATTACAAGTCGAACTTGGCGGGCGGCGGTGTATAAGGACTTGAACGCCTTTAGCAAGTGCGTGTTGGGCTGCCAAGAGTCTTTGGCCCGGTTGAGTTTGGAGCCATTGGATGCGGGACGAGAGGCAGGGAGAACATTGGAAGGTCAAAGTGGACAGACCGAAAAGGCTGTGCGCTGGTAGCATGGCGCCTGCCGTCTTATAAAGCATACAACGCTTCCTCTCTTTGTAGACAGCCCGAAATAAGGTTCCAGGACTTGAGTACTTGAAACATCGTACGGCTTAGATATCGGAAGTCTCGCAGGAGTATGGCGGGCACTGCCTAGCTCCTTCAAGCCCAGCTCTCTACCCTCCCCAATGACTCGTTCTGTAGCGGAACCAATCAGCAGTAATTGGGAGGGATGCAGGCCACGTATTCTGTATAGAACAGCCTATTGCTTCCTCAAGCGGCTCGTCTACATCCAGGTATGCCGCGATGGCTGGCCAGGGCGAAAGCTAAACTTCTCGAGTGGGGGTTGCCAACGTTCATCGCGCCAAGTTTCGGCCACTGGTGCGCAAGACCGGTAAGCCCTTAAGTTGACGTCGAGACGGACCCAGGTGGTAGCTGGGTGGTTGATACTGTTCAAAAGTGAAGCAAGGCAGAGCGTCTCGGTTGATATTTAAACTTATTTATCGTTCTGGGGCAGTGATGGGAAACTTTACAACCTACGAGCGAGTTGTGACGGAAGCAATTCTGTTCTCGTGCGAACCTGACTCCACATCGATGCCTCGACATACGGCATGTGTGCGGACCCCTAAGTCATCGGATAGCGTCAAACTTTGCTGCACGTTTCCGCAAGCGACCCTTGTGTCTATTTGTGGTTGTCATGTTACAGCATATCAGTTCAACTTGAGGACTGGGGGGCTGTTGCATTCGTACCTCAGTTCAACTTGGGGACAAAATACACCTTTGTCAGGCCAATCTGAGCCTGCGGAATGCCCCAGGCCCGGGGTATTCCAGATATACTCCGCGTAAGCTCTCCGTGATAGGGTGCAGAGATTTCTTTTGCACCCAGCCCGATGTCATTATCCAATGTGCGGTAGCTCCGGTTGTTGCCAATAACTCCTAACCGACGAGTTGACAATCAATGGCCTGACTTAATCTGAGTTGACGATGCTGTGTCCGACGCTGAGAACAGTTGTCAAGCAGGCAGGCGTGTGAAATATGCGAATCAACATCATGAAGCTTTTTGCGGTTGTCGTTTCGGTGACCCTCTGGCTGGTGTGTCTGCATACAAGAGGCCTGCTGCCAAGACTTATATATACAAATCTCCCGGCCTAACGGCTGGGAAGTGATCATGGTGAACCGCCCGCTCTACTCGTTTTTGACAAGAGTTGTGCGGGACCTCGTCACAGCTTAAAACGTTCCACGCGACCATGCCCGTAAACCGCTTTAATCATGACGATATATGGTACTATTCTTGAAAAGGGCAAACCTACCATAGGCTCATCCGGCGATTTACATCTATGCACCATGAGGTTGACGGTTGACCTGTCTGTGCGTGGCACTGGGCGGTTGACTCTTGACCACGACTTTGATCTACTTTCCAGACCTGTCTATTGCTGAATAGGCATGGAAAGCGCGCTTAGCTCAGGGGCTCCTGACGAGAATGTGAAGGGGACAAACAAGATTCCTGAGTTGGTTATCAACCAGCCAGTACGATACGCCTTCATAAACCACCTTGTACCGCGGCATTCTTGGCATATGGCCTTGCTTTGACCAGCTTAGGAGGCTCTGGCTAGCTAGCAGGAAGGTGGCTAAAGGCTTCCGGCCTGAGGAGCACAGCGTCATCGCTGGTGGTTGATGCTATCGAGACAACACATAAACTCCTGCATCAAGTGTTTTTACCTCCGGTGCGTTGACAGCTTGTCGACCCCTCGACCCATTGTTATTAACTGCCGATGATTTGCCTCGGTGAAGCTGCCCCGAACTACGAGTAACATTGAGCTGTCATTACCCGCGTGGGGTGTTGTAACGTTTTAGCAAGCATCTAAACGCTTTCGGTCAATTGGCTGCTCGATCTCTTTCACAGCTCTAGATTGATGTCGATGTAGCCGGCTCCGGCCTAGTATGTCGTCGGCCCGTCGCAATCACAATAGCCGGCGGTCAGACCTCTTGGCAGGAATGGCAAGGCCAGTCCCATGTCCTGTGCAGGCAGGTTGTGGCGTGATTTGCACATGGGCCTCGACGTAGGTTGATTCATGACATGATCCGCACCGCGCTGGTCCTTTTGTGTGCTGACGAAGATCTGGACCGCTCGCAATCAAGAACGTTGGCCGTGATGGAATAATTGAACAAACAAGGCGCTCCGCCGCAAGTACCGTAGCTTGTGAGGCCTTAGAGACACGAGTTTGACTTCTGAAAGCTTAGCAAAACAGCCCCTGCCCACCATGCACGATCGATGCCACGTCGCTTGGAGAATTGGCGCGGGGGTAAGAGCCCTCATTGCCCATTGTCTATCTGGTTAGTACAGAGAGGGCATGGTCTTATTTGCCTTTGCTTCAGTCGGACCATAGGTAAAGAATCATTGAGTATAAAAGAAGACAAGAGCGAATCGGCATTTGAGTGATAGTTCGTAAAATGTAGTAACTAACAAGTTCCTGGGAGTGTGAGAGTGTTCTTTGCTGAGTCATCGAAAGCCGTCCTCAGACACGTGACTGACGTGAGGGTTTCGCGCAAGCCCTGCGCCGCCAACCCCACCTGCGCCATTGGGAGACGCGACTCTTGGATAAGGAATGCAACTCGTCCAGCTGCATCGTATCGTTGCATGTCCATGCTTTTCACTACCCCAGCTCAATCGATTTGAAGCTGGGGAAAGAAGACATGCCTGTCGATATAATCAGTTTGCTTTCGAGCCCGTCCTTTGGGCCTTCTCTTGACCGAGTGGAACCCTCACCATCCCATCCTCCAATACCAGCAACAATCAATGTTGACACGAGGGTGTCGGCCTTTGACAACGACGATGTCTTCGACTTGACAGCTGATTCGCCCGAGGCAGCTCCGCGACCGCCATCACTATTCGAGGAAGCCAATACTATATGCTCCCCTGTGACAGGATCCGGAGCGAAACGACCTCGAGAAGAACAAGCCCCCATAGACACGCTCGTCTACTTCAATTCGGACGACTTCGATACAACTATCGATCTCGAAAGCAGCCTACCGATAGCAAATAGCGCATTTGATGAACCCCGAGATACAAAGAGACCAAGATTGTCACCCCTGCGGCGAAGCAGAAGTAGCAGTCCTTCCGACCGTTCACTTTCTGTCGCGGACCAGCTGGGGCGTCCGCCAGTCAAGCCATCAGGGGGACCACGTCGGATTCGTGCCATAGTAGACCCAATCGAATTTTCCAGCTCACCGGGAATTGCCTCCAGGCCGGTGCTAGCTTCCACAACGGCCAACGAAAGGCTAGAATCCGACGACCCATCCACTGCGCTGCCACCCTCCGCCCAACCTGTACTCAGCAGGCAAAGTCCCGAAAGACCTACAGTCGCCTCTGGCACCCGTGTGCAATATGATTTGACCTCCGACCCCTTTGCAATCTCGCCTCACCCCCCATTGAAACCAGCGGTGGAACCATGTACGATAATTTTGGACGATGACGATGATGACCCGTTCGCCAGTTCACCACAGCGAGCACCAGTGCAGACCATGAAGCCTGCAGAATGCAACAAAACGGGCGCGACGCGGGAGAAGGGAAAGCAGAAAGCCGCTTCGCCAAGACGGAAAGCCAATTGGGACCCGATATCCAGCTCCGCGCCCGAACCCAGAACGAGGACCGACCCGTTCGACAGCTCTTCGCCGCCGCCGCCACGAAAGTCTCTCGCGAAGGCTGTCAGTGCAGTCATCGACCTCAGCAACACTGAGAATGCACCTCCTAATCTCCATACTGATTCCGATGAGGAGTTCCCGGACCTTGAAAACTTCGACCTTGTGAAGCTCAAAGCCCGATTAGACACCAGGACCACAGCCCCCCGAACCGCCTCCAAGGCGTCGTCGAAAACCACTACCAAGTCGACATCTGCCAGGATCGCAACCAAGACATCGACCGAAGATAAGGCGAGGCAAAGAGAGGCCAAAGCAGCGGAGCGCGAACAGGAAAAGGAACGGAAGAAACAAGAGAAGGAGGTGGCCAAGGAGCAGAAGGCCAGAGAGAAGGAGCGTGCTGCTGCTTTGGCAGAGGTTAACAAAATCAGGACCGACAAGAAAGTATCGACGCCGGAGATGATTGCGGATCTCCCAGCGAGCTTATCTGCCGCCGTTACGCTGCAGATACAAACATTGCTGAAAGACCTCGATGTGCAACACACCACATGGGACAGTCCGGTGGACAACGTTGTGAAGTGGAGAAGAAAGGTCGCCAGTAAATTCAACGACGAGCTGGGCCACTGGGAACCTATTCCCATGCGCGTTGAGCCCGAAAAGTTCGCTCTCGTCATCGTTACCGCAAACGATTTCGTGACATGTGCTCTTGGACCCGAAGGAAACGATCTAGAGGCCCACGCACTGAAGATGAAGCGACACTTCCCGCAGGAGCAGCTCATCTACCTCATCGAAGGTCTCAACCCGTGGATGAGGAAGAATCGCAACGTCCGCAACCGCCAGTTCGCCTCTGCAGTACGGAGTCATGGGGACGATGCCCCGGATGATGCCTCCACGAGTCGTCAGCCGCGGCGGCGTAAGAATCAGCAACCGCAGGAGTACGTTGACGAGGACTCGATCGAGGACGCTCTGCTCCAATTACAGGTGATGCATGGCGCTCTGATCCATCATACGAATGCCGCCGTCGAGACAGCGCAGTGGATCGCCATCTTCACCCAACACATCTCGACGGTGCCGTACCGAAAGCAGCGCGAGGCGACCAACGCGGCTGGCGCCGGCTTCTGCATGGAGACGGGCCAGGTCCGCACCGGCGAAGACGTCAAGGACACCTACGTCCGGATGTTGCAGGAGATTGTGCGTGTCACGCAGCCCGTCGCCTACGGCATCGTGTCCGAGTTTGGGACAGTGCCGGAGCTGGTGAAGGCGTTGGAGGAGCGAGGGCCGTTGTGTCTGGAGAACTGCAGGAAGAGCACAAACAAGGACGGCGGGTTCTCGGATCGGGCGGTCGGCAAGGCCATTAGTAAGAGGGTTTACAAGGTATTTACTGGACGTGATGAATGGAGTACGGACGTGTAGTATTTCAGCGGTTAGGCACATGAATTATGGCATATCATGAGACGGAAGATGAGTTTGTAGGATGGTTAAAAACCGTTTTCGACCCATGGCATTTGGGACACTCGAAAACATGTGAATGATAAGGACTGCACTATATGAAAGGACAAGAAAAAATAATGATGATTCACACGAGTTATATTCAGATACTACCTAACCGATCAAAACTAGGCAACCTACCCGTGGCAGTCTAGCAGGAAACCCCCAGCCCCCGTCTATAACCCTCAATATAGTCCTGCGGGAGTAGAGTTTTTGTTTTACACAACAGCTACGCCCTCGCAAAAAGGGCCGCCGAGGTGACTGCTGAGTACTGTCCCCAGCTGGACGCAGGATAGAGGGGTTCGAACCCTCCAGCACTCATCAGGATGCATGTTTCGTGTGACGACGCATCGCATCAAGGTTCAAGATCTGCAAGCACGCTCTTGGGCAAGTTAGCTTAGGCTCAAACTACCAGAGCCAAAAAGAATATGAAAAAGTTGGGGGCTTTTGTCAGACAGCGGTTGGACGAAGTTGTTTCCACATGTATCGTTTCGGTACAGGTCTGTGAATATTCTTGCCTCATCATGAAAAGCAGGTTGGTGTGAAAAGAATAGGAAAGAAGACAGGGCATACCTTTGGTGATAACGCAGGATGTGTCGAACCTGGATGAAGACATCCATGTGCGACGCACTAGTCCCCAAGTATAAATCCCAGAGCCCTCCTGTGCTATCGACATAATGCTGCAGCATCAACACTGATATAGTTCGAATACCAATACATAATACATGGCTTAGCCGAGGAACAGCGTCCGTCAGGCCTCGTCATGTTTGCGCTTCTTTGACGTGGGCGCAAAAAACAACCTGAGCGTCTTTTGCTTCTCGTCAAATTCTGCGCTGCCAATACCGCCGCCGGTCTTTTTGAGCCCTCGAAGGTGGTCGGTGCAGTTGACTGCGACGGTCTTGAGCGCCAGACCGGGCCACTTGACAGTGGGCACCGCTTGCTTTGACGCGCTCGATACCGGCGTCGTCGTGATGTGCATCTCAACGTAACCGGTATTGCTCCACGAGAAATGTATGCGATCCTTTGTGACAGGCCCTACAGCAGCAAAACTTCCAACGGTGCAGAGAACCCTCGCCAACACGCCCAGGATGATACCGTGAGCGACGATGACAATGCTTTCCGCGCCGTCCCCGGACTCCGCTTCCATACAAGCGAATATAGGAGCAAGGTAGTCCTCAACGAACCGCTCAGCTCGCATACGCATGGCCCCTTGGTCCTCAGCACCCTCGTGCCTGGGTCTGTCAGGGCCAGAGCCCATGCGGGCGCCAAACTTCTGCCCCTCACCTGTGCCAAAATGCTTTTCCCGGAGCTCAGGAAGCTGCACGACCTCAATCGCGCCAACTCTCGACGACGAGGCGGAGGGGTGCGAGTCAACGGCATCGCGGACCGCTGCGGCAGTGCGATGGGCGCGTTGGAGGTTTGAAGCGAAGATGTGCGTGATGCTAGCCGAGGCCGAGGCGGTTCGTGTGGCGAGGTGAGCACCCAGACGTCTGGCTTGGAGGACGCCATGTGACGTAAGAGGCGCGTCGCGAGACCCTGCACTGCAAGAACACAAGCAAAACTCAGTTAGATGAGGGATCTTCGTGAGGCAGAGGAAGCCCTCGACCAGAGCTGGTGCGAGGTGGAATGCGCGTACAAGAGGTTCGCGACGTTGTCCACTGATTCGCCGTGGCGGACGAGGTAGAGATGAACTGCGCCCATGGTGCACACGAGAGCAGCTACATGGTTTGGCAAGAAAAGCTCGTCGACCCTCGACCCTCCTTGTGCTGTTGGCTTCGTTTCCGAGAAGTCAAGTACGCAACCTAGAAAATGATCGGTGATGGTGGGAGAAAAAAAAGAGGTAAAAATTCAACGCCCCATCAGAGTTTTGTAGGTGCGTAAAGTGGAGAGCTAGCTGCTTTATTGCATGGTAGGGCATATAGTCCCCAATCCAATAATTGTCTGCTTAGTCATGATGGAGATAACCCCGATATAGAGATGATTCCCCCACCGTCGCGTTGTTCCCACCCGGCTTCACACATCGTGCATCCACCTTTCGCTACCCAGCCTCCTCGGGTTTAACTAACTCCTTTCCTGATCCTCATCATCTCTGCCTCTTTGCACTCTACTTCGAAACCGACAAACCCCTGACAATAAAGTCGGCCGCCTCTGTTGTCGATGTATTGGCCTGTCGACTACCCGTTAGCCGAGGAATTTGTATTGGCATGTGCATATTGTCTTACCAAGGTAGATCGTGGACTTGATCCAGTCTTTAACCTCAGGTTTATAGCAGTTGCATGTCATCCCCGTGGTCATGGCGTCGTATTCGCATGTATCGCAGGACTGATCGAACGCGCCGCTAAAGGCACGGGCTGTCAGATATCAACGCAGAAACAATTACATGTTACAACAGCTCCGTTCCGGCATCTAGACTTACTATTTTGCATACGTCATCTCGCCGTTGGTGTTAGCAAAGCAGGCTTGCAAAGGTACCCAACTGCATTTTTCGTTGCCAAATCCTTTGCATCTGGCTACCAGATATGGCGCGGCAAACTTCGTTTCTAAAAGAGGTCTGGGATCGATCATTCGAACGTCAGAGCAGCTTGTCTTGTATGGGTTTGTGACCAGTCGAGCACGTGGCAGGACGAGATCAGTTGACGGGGCTGCCATGACCCTGTATGCTGCCAACAGCGAGAAAATGATACCCAAGCCAGGCCTCATAACGATTATGGATGAAGGTAGCAGAAGAACAATATGGTGGTAGCGAAAATGTGGCTGCTTATGAAGAGCACCAACTTGATCAGGAGAGTATATGCGTTTGCTGGCAGGACTAACATGTTCAGCAGGTAGTTCAAGAATAGCGAGCATGAGGTTTATCTATGCTGTAGGAGAGCACTGACACTGCAAGGGAAGACCGAGATTAATACATGCGGCCTTGAATATCTGAATCTGTGATACACTGGCAAGCACTACAAGACATCCCCAAACGCCAACGACGGTACCCCTCCATCTCCTCAGCAAGATAAAACCGGACAAACTCAGATGATTCGGGCACTTTTAGAGATGGAACCAAGTTTATGAGCTTTCACCAAGTCCTGTGACTTCGCGAATGGACAAAAGGGACGATGAAAGAGTTGTACTATACAAAGCACGGACGAAGCGAGGTGAAAGAAGTAAAAAATACTTATCCCTGTGAAACACCTTCTATGAGGACAAGGGGCAAACCAATCCATGTGGAGCCATGTCCTACGGAGTCAGATCGATCCCTTGCTTGTCTTCCGTAGAAGTCTCTCGCCGTCACGCAGTTGTGGATACTCTCCAAATTGATCCTTTCGCGTTGACATCGGCATTTTTTTATACTTATTATCGCAACAATGGACGATGCTATACACCCAAAGTGTGTCACCCAGACCTGTTGATTGCGCTGAAAGGAAACTGAGAAGTTAGAAGGCCCAGACTCGATATCTTTGTCCTTGGCTAGTTGGATGGGTACACAGCACACACTGGCCCATGCCCTTGGATAATATGCTCTTCTTTACCTTCGTATGGAATGCATTTTGACGTCAATTTCAACCAACATATCAAAAAATCCAGTCTCTACAAATCATGGTCTTGTGGTCATCCTGGGGGCACATCAAGTTCGCTACCAAACTGGAAAGCGGAGTAGTTTTGTCGTTCAGTACCTACACCTATCCGAAGGCGGCCTCAGGATAGCGAATACAGGCGCATACCGAACTTTTAGCTTTTAGGGCTCCGTTAGCGGCAATGTTCAAGTCACTAAGACGGAATCGAAGCAGCACCCCTGCTATGAATCATAATGGCTCAGCAGGAGCGTCGATGTCAAGGCGTCCGTGCATTGTTCGGGTTCCATCCTTCCAGGAGCTGCGTTGAAAATTTCAGGCTTTTATATATCGTAACTATAGCCATGTCAAGACTATAATTACTTTTTTATATTGTTACTATCGATCCGCCCAGCCCTGAGTAAGAATGTCTGCACACAGACACGCCATTGTCTTTGGAGCTACAGGTCCCCTTGGTTGGGCGGTTGTTGAACAGCTGCTCTCCAATTACCCTACTGAAGGTTCCTTCGATCAGGTCACCGCTGTCATAAACCGCCCTCTACCCGAGTCCGAGTTCTTCTGGCCTCGAGACACGCCGAACCGACCTTCTTTGCAGATCGTGTCAGGGGTGAACCTGAATGGCACAACCGAAGACCTTGTTAGACAGCTGGAAGGCAATGTCAAGGGAATCGAAAATGTCAGCCATGTTTTCTCTTTTGGTACGGAACTTTGCTTCTACTTCATCTCTTGCGACTGACGAAGGGTTACATGCAGTTTTCCAGCAGGTAGGAGAGGACCACATTCAGGAGCGTGAGGTCAACTGCGGCATAATGCAGAGGGTTGTGGATGCACTCAGGTTGTTGTCACCAGAACTCGAATCATTCATCTACCCTGGAGGCACGAGGGTAAGCTTCTCATTTGATAGGCTACCTCACAACACTTGGCTCATAAGCATAGGGATACGGAATTTATGTCCCGGGAGGGACATTTGAGGCACCCCTCAAGGAGTCGATGGCAGACAACTTCTCAGAAGAGTATGCCAAGACAGTCGCATATCCGTGGTTCAGGAGGATTCTTACCAAGGCGAGCGAAGGCAAGCCGTGGACATGGTCAGAAGTGTGCCCTGATGCAGTCATTGGCTTCACGCCAAACGGGTCCGGATTCTCTCTTGCCCTCCACTGGGCACAGTATCTCTCCCTATACGCTTACAATCGCGGACGTGACGGGAAGTCTAATCTTCCCGTTGAAATTCCGTTTCCAGGGAGCAAGAGTGGCTATAATAGTCTATTCACTCCCGTATCTTCTCGCAGTCTTGGTCGCATCGCTGTTTACGCCTCGTTAAACGGTGAAAAATGTCATGGAAAAGTCATCAACATAGCGGACAGCACAAGGCCTACCACGTTTAGCGAAATCTGGCCGTCGCTTGCCAACTGGTTCGGACTAAAAGGCGTAGGTCCTACGGAATACAGCCAGCCATCGAAGCCTGGCGAGTATGTGAAAGGGAACAAGCAGCATTTTGTGGAAAAGGGGCTCGACAAGGCTACGGTTGCTGACGTCGGTGGTGGGAGCTCTCAACTTGATAGCGTGGGATATTGGCTCTCATTTGATCGACAGTTGAGCCTGGATAGACTTCGGTCATTGGGGTTCATGGAAGAAAGAGACCCAATTGAAGGATGGCTCGAGGCATTCAGAAAGTTTAGGGAAGCTGGCATTATTATCTGAATACTTATATCAAGCAGGAAACAGCGGCAACCATCGAATAACCTGTTTCTGATATTGACAGTGGTGACGGTAATTCAGATAATAGCCTAACAACAAGTTAAACCTGTTGACAAGTTCACTTTGCTCTTCAAGAAAATGCATGTTTCTTCATTCCATAACGAATGCTGTCGTACTGAGAGATTGGGTAAGGGAGCAACAATAACTTTGATCTCTCAACCCCCGTCGGAACTTGTCACCTTTGGCTGGCCTCCTTGGCCCTTCTCCGCATCCACGGCCAACCACGGGAGTTACTCATAGCACGCAGGTCATCTTTTGTTGAGAGCTGAACTTCTCCTCTTTCGCCTCGTCCCTTGCGCTTGACTTAAGGGTTTCAGTGACTAAAAGCCTTGAAAGGAACGACTGAAGCAGGATACCTAGCTCACGGTTAAACCATAGCGAAACGTTTTTGGTCAGACGCCAACGAGGGCACGGAGTTTATGACAGTGAGAGGCATTCAACTGACCTTACGTATTCCGTCTTGACGTTGTCGTGAGTCCGAGTCTAATCAAGCATCGAAGCTGTAGCAGCCACTTAATGTAATCAGCCCATGACAGAATCTCCGTAAATCTTCTTGTTCGATATATGAGGATTTCGTCTTGCTTCAACGCCATTTGTGACCTCGCTCCTGGGGGTCAACTCTTTCTGTGAGAGCATACTAATAGTTCATCCTTGTTACCCCCGCCTTTTAGGATCAATGTGGGTTGTTCCCCGCCCGGTGGCGAAGCCATCGCGCAGCAATTGGGTCCATCGGTATTCTCACTGACGCCCAACTCGGATATGCTGCTTCAGCTGCTGGTCTGACCAGGGGCTTCGAATACTGAGGGTGGCTGGCATACCTTTCCGTTCATGACCGGGCGAGTTCGGTAACTTGCAGGAAAGGTGGGGAGAAGCTTGACGACGTAATACGTTCCCCTCATTGAGATGCGAGAGGGGTAAAGCGAGGTCGGACCGTGGACAATTATACCCGAGAGGCGGGATTGCGAACCTTTTTCCAAATAATACCACAGCTATTCTTGCAATTTTTGATTCTGGTAGCTTTCACCAACAGCGAGTCCGAAAAACTCCACTGTAAAACAAAATATGTCGAACGAAATCCTCGTAACAGGCGCTGCTGGCTTCGTCGGCCAGGCCCTCGTCAGTGCCCTCATCAAAGCCAACCCCGCTACGACCCTTACCATCACGGATGTCGTAGAGCCCCCAATCCCGATCGACGTGACCGAAGCGAGCAGCCGTATCAATTCACTCAAAGCAGATCTCACGGACTCACAGGCGGTGAGCTCCTTGCTCTCAAAACAGTTCGGCGCAGTGTACCTGCTGCATGGGCTCATGTCTGGTGGCACGGAAGCAAACCTAGATCTAGGTCTTAAGGTCAATCTTGACTCGGTTCGGAATGTCCTGGATTATCTCCGCGAGAACTATCCCGGAACCACCGTCGTTTTCACCAGTTCATGCGCGGTTTACGGCCCCCGGCAACCAGTCATCGAAAGCGAGACGGTGCCAAAACCCAAGACATCATACGGCACCGAGAAGCTCATCGTTGAGTTGTTACTGGAAGATTACTCAAGACGCGGCCTCATCGACGGTCGAATTGTACGCCTTCCCACAGTTACTGTCAGACCTGGTGCCCCATCCGCTGCAGCATCTAGCTTCGCCTCCGGCATCGTGCGTGAGTCTCTGAAAGGCATCAAGAACATCTTGCCCGTCAGCCGTGACCTCGAGGTCTGGGTCTGCAGCCCCGCAACAGTTGTCAAGAACCTCATTAAAATCAAGGATGTGCCTAAGGAGAAATTTGGTGACTCGAGGGTCGTAAATCTTCCTGGGATTACGGTTACGGTTCAGGAGATTCTCGACGCAGTGGAAAAGGTTGGTGGCAAGGAGGCACTGGCGCAGGTGGAGGAGAAGAGTGATCCTAAAATCTCGGCCATTGTAAGTACATGGGCGGCTCGATTCGATGTCAGTAGAGCTTATGGGCTGGGCCTAGAGCCTGACGGGTCGATTTTAGACGCCGTTGAAGCGTTTGCGAAAACCTTGAAGGCATGATTGTTAGCTTCACAATAGATACATATTAACCTTAGCTATACTATGAGTAAAAGCCCTGCTGTCAAATTACTAACTATAATAGCTATATCTATAAGGTTTACTACTATCACTATATAAAGCTATACAAGCGTTATAATGAATATAAAAGAAATTAGGTTAAATTTAGAAATCTAAGTAATAAGGTATAGACTGTCTGAAGTAGGGTATATAGAATATGCTGTTAGTAGTTAAAAATTAGTAAGGTTAACCTTTCATCTTAGTAGGCAAGAATAAGATAGTTTTGTACATGCCTTAGTTATAGTATATACTAAGTTTCTGTGCCTTTGTACTATGTTTACTAGCTGCTTGGGGCCCTTGAGCCTAGGCTAATCACACCCTTTTGATTTCCTAGCCTGCCCCAGTGGAGTTTGTCATTGTAACACTGAAGGCGGCAGAGGCAACTTTCAAATCAGCATGACACGTTCTTCGAGGAGTTGTCTTATTTGTGATGGGAAAGAGGGAAGAAAGAAACCACAGCAGTAGTTGATTTGACTATTGTCTAGGTTAAATTACGACTAACATCATGCTTGGTTGCTGTGTACCTGCAGTCATTGATGCCCAAATCACCTAGGTAATCCTGGCCCCGATCTGCCTTCCTGTAAAGTAGTTCAAAGGGCAGAAAGCTCTGGTATTCAAGGCAATCTTCGAAGGTACCCGGAGCACGCGGGTTGACCTGTCGGGCTAATCTTTGCTCCGAGGCCTTCTTCGAACGGTTTCTCCGCTGCCTCCTTGCCTTCTGCTTACCCTCTGTAGCGCCGGTACTAGCGGTAGTGCCCAATTCTAGGAGGGTAGATTGACGGCATCATCTCTTCGGCGGAGGCCACTTCAGTAGCCATAGATGTACCTGTTGAAGCGTCCGTCGCTAAGGCCTGCACCGTAGTCGTGACGTCCTTCAAAGTCGTAGTTGCCTCTCGGTACGGCTTTAGGGCGTGGCGTAGGCGTCAACGGAACAGTTCCTAGTCAATAAGGCAAACTCGACCCGGCTGTGAGGTATGACTTTCTGTCACAAGGAATAAGGTAGCCTTGTGTGGGATATTGCCGCCCGACACCGCTTCCGGCATAATATCGCTCCGCGATTTAGGAACATGGCAGTATTTAGCCACAAAGCGTAGCATAATACAATCTAGAAACAATAAGCCACTTTTAACTATATAAATTACCTCTATAGTAAGACTAGTTTATAATAGTTATAAGCCTAGCTCTAACTTAAAGTATAACCCCTACTATTATAAAGCAGCCTTACTTTAGATTTACTTTTCTTAACTTATTATCTATTTTAAATAATTATAATAAAGCTATTATATTAGTATATATAAAAAGTAAGTTAATTAAATAAGTAAAGTAATTAGCTTACTATAATTATAGTCTTTTCTTCTTTTACTATACGTCTAACTACTAAAAATAATATATTTACTAAATAATAAAGCCTAATTACTCTTAGCTATTAAAGCTATCTAAGGACCCTATAAACTAATATTTAGGCTATATTATATATTTATTTAGTACCTTTCTCTATATTATATAACTATCTTAATAGAAAACCTTTATAATATAAGACTATAGCTAACTTATAGAATTTAATAGAACTTAAAGAGAGAAAGCTAGTTAAGTTTATTTTTAACCTAGATTTCTAATTATTTCCTTTTTAGCTTAGTAGTGTTAAAGAAATAGCTAATTAACTACTTACTAACTATAATATATTACTAGTTAGTAAGCGCTAGGCCTTAAACTTTATTAGATAAACACTAAAGCTTTAAATATATTTATTTTAAAAATATAACTATAAAAAAGCCTAATATTAAGATCTTAATATAATAAAGATATAGTTCTTTTTTATAGTAAATATAATTATAAGATATAGTATTATAAAGTTAGATATTTATAACTATAATAAGACTAGCTTTATAATAAGCTAGATTATATTTAAAATAAGTATTATAAACTTTAAAAAATATTTAAATATAAAAATAGTATAGCTTAGTAATTAAAAATAAGTTATAGTTATCTAGGCTATTAGTTTATTTAGTTATAGTGTCTTATTATATATTATTATTAGAAGTAAAAATCTTTTTCTTACTTAGTATATATAACATAATTACTTAGTTAATAAATAACTAAATAAAAAGGTTTAGTTATACTTTCTTTAATATTAAAGGAATAAAATAGAAGTATACTTAAGTACTTTAGGTCTTTATTTCCTTATAATTACCCTCCTTCTTAGGAAATTTATCCCTAAATTTCTAGGTAGGTAAAAGTAAGTATACGTCCTTATAAGGTAAATTACCTAGCACTTCTAACTAGCTAGTTTACTAGAGGCCTGCCTAAATTAGCTCTAGGCCTGTCCCTTTTTCTAGGCGTCTAGCCTGCCCCTCTAGGCAGGCCTCTTCAGCTCTTACGCTCTCTAGCTAGCTCCTTAGCCTCTGCTAGTATTAGCCTATTAGCTAGAAAACTCTAATCTAGTAGGCCCTTCTTAGGCAGGCGCTATAGCTCTTATACTCTCTAGCTAGCTATAAAATCCTGTTCTATAGGTCCTAACAGGCAGGCCCCTATATATATAGTAGGGCTATATGCTAGCTAGGTGTATATAATAGTAGTTATATTAGGATTTAAACCTATAACTAAAAGAAGTAAGATAATAATAAGGTAATTACTTAGTTAATAACTAACTAAATAAAAAGATCTAGTCTTATTTTCTTTAATAATAAAGAAATAAAATAAAAGTATACTTAAGTACTTTAGGTCTTTATTTCTTTATAGTATATAGAATTTAGTTTTCTACCTAACTAGGTTATTATAATATTTAAAAATAAATAAAGAATATATAAAAAAGACTTAAATTAGCTTTAGTACTTTAAATAATATTTAAAGTTATATATAAAAGAATATTACTTTTTTATTTTTAATAGGTATAAAAGTTATTACTTTATAAATTTTAAAGTATTTTTTTAAGAAAATAATATTATTACTTTTTATATACTACCTTATTTTTTCTATTTACTTTAGCCTTTAGATATAAGATACTTTAGGCCTTTAAAGCTAGTATATAGTTAAGAAATTAAGAATAATATATAATAAGGTAATACTTATATTTCTAAAAATAACTTTTTTTAGTATTTTATAATACCTTTAAGTAAGCTTTTATAAAAAGAAATATTTAAAGAGGTTTTAAAAAGTTAAGAATTATCTCTTTAAGTATAAAAAGTATACTAGAGCAGGGTAGGGCGACCAGCCTAGAGTGAGGTAGTATGTAGACCAATCAGAAGATTCTAATCCTAATTAAGTACAAAGATATAAGCTAGTATTAATAGGTTTAGAGATAGACACGCAGAATTTATCCTTTATACTTATACCTACCTTCTAATTAAACTAGAGCCTCTCTATAATTTACCTTTAATTATAATAACATAAAATAATTAGGAGTAATTACCTACCTAATTAGGGTATAATTATACTTAATCTTATAGTTTAATACTTATAATTAATATTAATTCTACATAAATTAATATAATTTATATACTAATTAGTAAGGAATCTTATATTACTTTTAGTAGTTATAGTGTTCTATGTAGTTACTGCACTACAAAAGTCCCTTATACCCTACTTGCTTCTAATAGTCTCCCCTTCTAGAAGATTAACTATAGGTTTAAACTAATTAGAGAGATATCTAGTTAAGCACACTAAGTAAGTTATTATAAAAGTAATAATAATAAGATAATAAGATTATAAAAAGTAACTAATTAAGGGAATAAGGAAAACCCTAAAAAGATAATAAGATAATAAAGTAATAGATTAGTAACTTAGATAATAGAAATTACCTAATTATAAGACTAAGATAATAAGTTAGAACCTTAAAGGTTACTAATTTATAATAATAACTAAGATAGATTATAGAAATACTAAAGGAGCTAGATAGAGCTCTTAAAGGTCCCTATAAGTAAGGTGGTCTGTTATAATTAGTTACTTATAGTTAATTAATATAAGATAGCGCCTTAAGAATTACCTAATCTAGAGATATAAAGCTATTAGCCTTAGGACTTCCTATAAGTATACTAATTTAAGTAACTATTATAACTCTATAGAGAAATTATAACAGATTAAAAGACCCTCTCTATTAAAAGTTAGTTAATAAGTTTAGCTAGGGCTAAGGATAATTATATAAATTTTACTAATTAGGGGTGTAGCCTTAGCTTAGATAATAGGATAGGTCACTTTAGCACTCTTAAGAAGGATCTTAAAGAGTTTAAATTAGAATATAATTATTAGAATCTTTAACTTAATTAATAAGTTATATAGCTAAGATAATAACGTAACTAATTAGGACTAAGATATTAATATTCTAATAGATCTTTTTACACTAGAATAATAGTTAACTAACTTAAAATAAATTACCTATTTCCTGCTTTTACTTAAAAGACCCCCTAGGATTTCCCTTACTTAGTTCTACTAGTTTAAGCAGTTAGCTATATAATTTATAATACAGGATTAACTTTTGTTCTAATAAGAGATAAGGACCTCTCCTTACCTATAGAGGGTTATTAATAATCTAAGCTGCTGTTAAGAGTTAATTACTAAAGTATATAATAAATTAGGGCACTAGGGATATAAAGCTACCTACTTCTGCCTTACTAAATAATACTTTTAGCTAGGGATATATACCTAAGTTAGGGAGTTAATTATAAGCTATAAGTTATATTAAAAGGCTTAATCTAAGTGTATAAATAACCCCTATATCTCTACTAAACTAATCTACTACTTATTTACTTAGGTTTACCTAAATATATAGTATATTAGTAGATAAAAGATTATTAAAGCTTACTATAAATTTTCTAGCTACGTTAAGGTAAGAATCCTTAAGAATACTACTTTTAAGAATATAGTAAAGTTTCTTTAGGAGGATATTATCTACTATTATAGGCTTTATAGTACTTTAATTATTAATAGGGGATAAGAGAATATAGGCGTAGTTACTAAGTTAAATTAATACTATAAGACGCGCTATAAGGTTATATTAGTATATAACCCTTAAGTAAATAGGCTTCTTAAGAAGAGATATTAGCTAATTATATATACACTTTATATCTAGTTAGACTAAGGCTAAAAGGATATTTACTTCTTACTTTTAACTACTCTCTTTATAAATTAAACTACTATTAGAGCTTTATTAAAGTATACGCCTTTTTACTTTATCTATAGTTATTATACTATTACTTTAATTAAGTAGTGTACTACTACTTAGAGGGTTCTTAATTAGGACTTTATCTAGACACCTAAGAAAGAGGTATAGACTTACCTTTAGGCTTTTTAATAGCTTAACTAGAACTATAAACACACTATAAAGATTATTACTTAGTAAAGAGCCTATATATATAATTAGTTTAATATAAGCTATTTATATTTACTTTAATTAACCTAACTTTAGTAAGGAGATCTAGTCCTTATCTTTAATATTTAGAGAAAGATTAATATATCTATATTATAAAAGCTAGATAACTATTAGTAAGAACCTTACTAGATTTATTTAGTTTCTCTTATAGGTATATTATATTAGCTTATAACACTTTTTAGGGATCTAATTACTAAAGCTATATATATAGGTAATTAGTTAAAGAAATTTACTAAGACACCTAAAGGACTTTATTTTTCCCTAGATAAGGATGCCTTATAAGATAAAATTACTTCTAACCTTTAGGACTTACTACTAGCTAAAGATAGCTTAAGTACACTAGGTGTACTACTAATTAATAGTTAACACTAGGGACATACTTTTATAAGCTTTTTTAATTAGAGTGTTCTTTTTTACTAAATCTATATAAAGGTATAAGGGATAAATAGATTAGGAGAAAGCTTTAAGAAATTATACTACTTATAGCTACTTTACTAAGGTAATTAATAACTATAAGAAGAAGTCTATAACTACTATTTTCTTTACCTTAAAAACACTAGCTTACCTTACTTAAGAAGCTTAAGTTAGCTATTAACCTTATTATAATTATCTTTAAGATAAAGAAACTAATTAATTAAGCCTCTACTTTTTTTAAGAAGAACTTTAGTAAAAACGTAAAATTACTATCTTAATTTTAAGTAATCTTCTAATAAACCTTTAAGTTATATATAGAATTACTCTTTTTAAAGTTTACCTTACTACTTTTAATAAAGTCCTAGTACTTTATACCCTTACTAGCCTATACCTTTAGTTCTTTTAAAGTATTATTAAGCTAAAAGTACTTAATTAAAATTAGCTTAATATTTAGGTTAATTAATAAAAGGACTTCTTTACTACTATTCTTACGCTTAAAATACTTTTTATTATCTAGCTTAGTCTTATAACTACTAGTAAACTAATAATTATTATTAGATTAGTAGTTATAACTAGTGCTAGACTTCTAAAACATATAATTAGTATACTAATTTAAAAACTCCTTAGGAAGAGATATACACTTAAAATAAGGAGCTATAACCTAGATATCCCCCTCTTAATCTAGACTAACTTACTTCTAGAAGCTATAAGTATAGTAACTATATAGCATAACGTTATAAACACTATACGCCTAAATTAAAAGTAAGTTAACTATAGGAGTATAACTAAGGAGCTTCTAGAATAGCACTCTAAAGTAACTAGTGTAGGCCTTACTTATAAAGACGTAATATAAAAAAATAAAAGAGCTGCTTATAAGACTAGGATTTATTAAGATTTTATATAAGATAGCCTAATTTATATATAACCCCTAAAAGTTAAGTATTACTTAACTAACAGTTTTATTACTAAATAAAGTAATAATTTAAAGCCTATAATATAGCTCTCTAACTAAGCCTATACTTTAAATACTAAGAGAAACCTATAATTAGTAATAGCTTTAAAAAAAAAAAAAAAAAAAAAAAGGGAAGGACTAATTAGCTTATAACTATATAATTTAAAGCGACTTACTAGAAACAGTATAGGATGTTCTAGCTCTTAAGGAACTCCTTATTAGGTATAAAGCTTAACTACTACTAAGGACAGATCTATATAAGTAGGGCATAATTAACCTTATAATTATTAATAGCGTTTAGGTTAGACATATTAACTATTAATAATAATAGATCTAAAAACTAAGATAGTAAGGTAAAGATTTAAGTTAATTAATAAAAGTAGTTATTAATAAAAAGGTTTAAAAGTAGGTTAATAGGGAAAAGATTTTCCCTTTTATCTTTAGGAAGGTTAATTTACTAAAAAGGAAGGCGTAGTAAACTAATTTAGGTAGGTAAGAAAAAGAACTAACTAACTAATTTATAATTAGCCTAAAGGAATAATTTACTACCTTACTTACTAATAATAAGTAAATTACTTCTTCTTTTTCTTAATTTTACTTTATTTACTAGGTTATTCCTTCCTAGCTTTAATTAAGGCCCTCTTTTACCTATTACTATATTAACTTATCTTTTTTCTTTTTAATTAATTTTTTCTTTTTTACCTTTTTAATAATAATAATAATTATTTAAGTAATAATCTAGCTATTCTTTATAAAAGCTACCTTCTTCTTTATATACTATTAAACCTAATTTTTTCTTTTTTATTATAATTACTACTTAAAATTATATACTACGCTATATACCTACTAAACCTAAGACTAATTACTTTTGTTTTTTTACTACTAAACGCTACTATAATATCTTTTATTAGCCTAATCTCTTTTTCTTTATAGAACTATAGTAGTATAGCTACCTAGATCTAGCGCCCTTATACTATTTATAACTTTAAGAATAACTTATATAACTATATAAAATACTAGTAATTAAATAGACTAATTAGATTTAAGACTATACTACTAGCTATAACTAAGGAAGCTTAAAACTTCTAATTTATTAATCCTAGTGTAAATAACTACTTTAGCTACTAGACTTAGGCGTACCTATAAGTTATACTTATTTAAGATAGTTTTATACGCTTTATTCTAACTAAACTTAATATATGTTTTCTTAACTAGCTCCTTTAGGAGAATATAGATTAGTTCTTATAATAGTAACTAGTAGCCTTTATAATCTAGGATAGCTACTAAGAATAATAAGGCTAAAGCTACTAGAAAGTAAGAGCTATCCTCTTTAATTACTATAACCTTTAGGGTTAACTACTTTAAAGAGATTAGATAAGGAGAATTAAGATTACTATAGCGTTAGAAGTTATAACTTAGGACTTATTACTAGTCTATAATATTATAGTAGTTCTAATTAGCTAGAAATATTTTACTAATCTAAACGTAGCTTTAGTCCTAGTTCTTTAGTTACTTACTACTTATAAAGTAATTAGGACTTCTATAC
>NW_007361092.1:98459-99688 GCF_000149035.1 Colletotrichum graminicola M1.001
ACTTATAGCTAAAGGAGATACTTCTTAAGATCTAAACTTATAGTACTTAGATATAAAAGCTTATATAATTATAACCTTAAATTTAACCCTTAAATTTAACCTTATTTATAACCTTAAAGTAACACTACTATATATATATAAGATATCTAATATAACCTTTACTTCTAGATATAGACCTATAGAGATTTACTCTCTAGTACTCTATCTCTAAGAAGTATAAAAAGTAGATATATATAAATAGTAACTAGATTTACTCTAGGGTACTAAAAATAGAAATATCTACTTAAATAAAACTAGATATTAAATAGACCGTATTATACTATAACAAGCTGTAACAAGTAGTATAACAGGCTGTAACTAGCTTAAAAGAGGCTATAACAATATAAGGTTTTAAATCTATATAATAGTATAATAAGTATAATATAATATAAAGGTTAATATATATATTACTAGAAATATAGAAGTTAGTTAATTATATATAGAGAGAAGATCCCCTTAAGGGATTCTAACTCTCTATACCTTCTAAGCATAATAAAAACTATATCTATCTTTCTACCTATCTATTTCCCTATCTATCTAGTTAACCTACTAATCTACCTATTATTTCTTATTATAGTTAGGATAAGTAAATTATAAGTTAATACTTAGTAAGTTAGAGCTTAATTAATAAGAGGCTAATAAGTTACTTTAATAAGAGGCTATAAATTACTATTATTAACTACTACGCTACTAAAATAAGCTTTTTAAGAAACTAGTAATTAATAAGTATATATAAGAGAAATAAGTTAATTAATATAATAACCTAATTAATAAGTTAGCTTATATAACCCCTATATATACGCCCTAAGTACTACTATTATTAAGCTAAGATTAAGAAGGCTAGGATTATAAGGACGTAAGGCTTTAATAAGATTATATAAAGGAGGTACGTAAGCAGGAGGTAGAGGCTAAGAAGAAGAACAAGAAGAAGGGCTAACGCTAATTTTCTATAAAGGTAGTTACATAAGGGCTAATCTTAAGGATAATTTCTCCCTAAGAAGACTTATAAAGAAGAAATTAAGAGACAGTTAAAGTAAGGTAAGGTAATTAGCCTAAAGTAAGGTAGTATATAGGCTAATTAGAAGATCTTAATCCTAATTAAGTATATAGATATAAGCTAGTGTTAATAGGTTTAGAGATAGATATATAGAATTTATTCTTTATACTTATACCTACCTTCTAATTAAACT
>NW_007361092.1:99788-100846 GCF_000149035.1 Colletotrichum graminicola M1.001
CTTAATAGATAGTAAATTACACTAGATTTACTATAGATTTAGCTACTTATTAGTAAATTACCTCTATAAGCTACTTAAATAAGCTAGTAAATTAACCTCCCTTACTACACTTAAAGAGATTAATAAGTATTACTACTACTACTAACTTAACGTAAAGGCGCCTAGCTGCTTTAGATTTACGCTATATAATAACTATAAATTTAACTATAAGATTATTATTAATATAATGTACTTAGATAGTAATAAGCCTATACTTTATATAGTTAACTTAGCTACTACGTTTAACGTAGTAAGATTCTTACGTTTAGTTACTATAAAGTATATATAAGAAGCGCTATAAATATACTAAATTAATATATATCTTAGCCTACCTAACTAAATTACTACTAACGCTAGCCTAAGCTTTTATATAGCTAAGTTTAAATATACTACTTATATATTATCTATTAATATTAATAAAGTACTTATTAAGGCCTATTAATTAATTAGTAAGGTTAAATAAATACTATACTACCTTTTACTATATATATAAGATTATTTATACTAATAGTAAATATAAACCTAAAGTTACCTTTTAATTAGCTATAAAAGCTATTAATAATACTACTAGCCCTAATAGCCTTATACTAACCTTACTTGTTTTTAGTGTATACCCCTATATTATAGATAATTTACTACCTGCTTTTTCTACTATATAGCGTACTAAAGTAGTAAAAAAGGCTATAAGCGTAGTGTAGTAAATCTATACTAAGAGATAAGTATATAATACGCTAGTAATATATAATAGCCTTAATATAATAAATACTATAGCGCTACCTTTTTAGTTACTTATCTATATATAGTATAAAAAAGATAGCTAGTAAGGCCTGTTTTACTTACTTACTAATAATAGTATTACTTATATTATTAAACTACCTTATAGCCTATATAATTTTTCTACTACTATAGTAGAGCTATACTATATAGTATAAGAAAAAGAACTAGTAATAATTAGTAAATCTCTAAAAAAAGTAATATATATAATAAGTAAGTTAATTAGATAAGTAAAGTAATTAGCT
>NW_007361093.1:0-93626 GCF_000149035.1 Colletotrichum graminicola M1.001
ATACGCTTTTACTATAAAAAGCACCTTTAGGTAAAGACCTTTTTAGTAAGAAGTAATAACTACTAGAGCTAGTAAAGGTTAATAGTATAAAGGAGTATAAGGTTAAATAAATTATAAGATAGAGAATTAACTAAAGGAAGAATTAGCTATTAGTTAAGTATCTTATTAAGTAGAAAAAGTACTTACTAGTAGATAATATATAAAAGCCTTATAAGAATCTTATACTAAATACTAGTAATCTTATAAATAGATATAAAAAAGATAACCTTATTAACTAAAGCGTAAAGTATATAAAGAAATAAGGCTAGAAGCTAGCGCTAGGGGAATTTCTTTAGAACTATACGCTAACACTACCTAAATTATTATAATTTTTCTTAATAACGTAAGGTAATACTTAGCCTTATAATATTATTCTTAATAACACTTTTATTTTTAATTTTTCTTTTAATAAGAAGAAATAACGCCTTTAATACGCTAACACGCTCCTTTTATTAAATTATATAGTAGTATAGTAAAAAAAACTTAAATAACTATAAGTTATTAGTAACTAAAAAAAACAGAAGAAGTACTTACTTAAAATAAGTAACTACACCTATCTTACTTATACCTATAGTTAATAGCTAGAGGATATTTTAACCTACCTATTTATAACTACTATTTTTCTATTTTTTAACTTATCTAACTTATTACTTTTCTTTATAATCTACTACTACCTTTTATATTATAATTTACTTTTACTTTTTATAATACTAGTAGTAGTTAAAGCTAATTATAAGTATAATATATAATCTTATAATTATACTATTAAAAAAACCTAAAGCTTTATAAGTAATTTTAACCTATATAAGGATATCCTTAACTAAGACACCTTTAACTTTAATAAATTTATTAATAAGGATATTAATAATAATAAGATATCTAAGTATATTAACTACCTTACTTAGGCTAGTACTACTAGTAGTTAGTAGCTTATAAAGGAGCGTAGTAGTAGCGCTATAAGACCTAGCTTTACTCCTATTAATCCCTTAGCTTAAGGTAATAACTAACTAGACACTAGTATAAGTAGTATAAGTAAGAAGGGCTAAAATAATAAAGCTACTATAAAAAACCCTAACTATAGTAATAATAACACTAGTAATATAGATCTTAACCTTAACTTTAATAATAATAAGGTAAGTAGTAAGAACTTTAAGGTATCTATTACTTTACTTAAGTAGGTTATTATACCTTAGGCTTTAAATAGCTTAGGTAAAAGTTATAAAGGTTTTATTTAATAATAGAAGATAGTTAAGTAATAAAAAAAGTATAATAAGCTTTATAAATATATTAAGTAATACTTTAATATACTTAATTAAAATAATATACTATTAACTAAATAAAGCGCTATTAAGAAGGCTAGAAATAAAATAGTAAAAAAAGTTACTATAGTAGCTAAGGTAAAAGCACTTACTACCTTATATAAGAATATATTAACTACTAAAAAGTTAATAATCCTTATTAAGGAGTAGTAATTATATACCTTAATAAAGCCTTTTATAGTAGTAGTAACTAAATACTATATAAGGAGACTAAGGTCTAGGTCTAGCGCTTCTATATAAGCTAATAGAGCTCTAACACTAAATAGTTATATACCTCCTTAACTTTAGATAAGTACTTCTAATAGTAGATTATAGCCTTTATAGATATTATCCTTACTAATTATAAAGAGGGTAAACTATAGTCTAAAGAACTCCTTAGTTATATAGTATTAATTAGCTTTATATTTTATACTAACTTAAGTAAAGTAATTTTAAGGTTATAAGTACCCTCTTACTTATTTAGTACTTAAACTATATCTTTATATTAGAAATTTAGTATACTTACTATATAAAGGGCTAATTACACCTTATTAACTAGCTAGAAGACTAAGTTACTAACTCTACTACTAAAGTTAATAAGTATACTAAGTTAATTTATAAGAATATAAAAAACACTACTACCTTAGTAATAGCTATTAATAAGGCTAAAGTAGCTATAGTAGTATAAAGTAATATTAATAAGGCTATTAGAAAAAGCTTATACACTAGGGCTAAAAAGATTTACTAGTAAGCAGCCTAAATTAATAATATTAAGAAATAAATTAATACTATTAAAAACAAGGTTAAGAACCTTAACTATAAAGTAAATAATCTTAATACCTTTAATAAATTTAAGGCTAGGGATTTTAAATAGTTATAAGACTAGGTTACCTTACTTATAAAGACACTTTACCTTTAGTAAGAGATATATACTACTACCTAAAGCGTTATTAGTAATATAAGCTTAAGTAGTAGAAGTAATAAGTAACCTTACTTAGTAAAGGAACTTAGTAGCCCTATAGGCCTATAAGGAAAAAGGCACTAGGCTAGGGCTATTAACCTAAGTAATAATAATAATAAGTAAATAGTAAGGTTAAAATATAAGTAAATAACCCTAAGGTATAAGGCTATAATATAGGGGAGATAAGAAATAGTAGATATTACTTTTTTAATTAGCTCTTAGAGTATTTAGTAAAAGAAAATAAAGTCTTTTTTAAGGGGGAGCACTTATTATAAGATAAGGTAGTAAGTGCCTATAGTTAGGAGATAAATAGATAGTAAGGACTAAATACCTAATATATATATAATATATTATATATACCTTAGGTATATATCCCTTTAGTAGGTAACCTTTTATAAAAGGAGGGTTAACTATAAATATACTTACTATCTATTACTTATTTTATCTTATATTATTTATTTAGCTCCTTATTATTATTTATCTTACTTTATTACTTTACTGTTATACTTTACCTTTACACTATATTACTTTATAATATTACTATAGCCTAGCTTTATCTTATTAGAACTATAATAGCTACTAGGAAGGCTGTGTTAGAACTACTTTTCTACCTTAATAGGGGTTAGTCTAAAATAATACCTAAATTACCTTAAGATTACTAGCTAACCTTTTTACTTAAAAATATTTTACTTTACTTTAGTAAGCTAGAATTCTTATTAGTTTTATACTTATTTATAAAGGTACTAGTTAATTATCTAATTAAAACGCTATAAGGATAAAAAATCTTTATAAGTTACCTTAACTACTTAGATCTAAAGCTCTATATTATAGTAATACGTTATAAGGTAGTTATAAAAAATAAAGTCTAGTAAGTACCTTTTAGTATTAGTATTAGGCTAAAAGATTCTTATAGTAAATAGTATTTATAGCTAGGCTAAAGAATAACCTAAGGTAGCTATAGTAAGCACTAGTACTACTACTACTTATATTTAAGTAGTTATAGTATAAAAAAATACTACTATAAGCTCTTTTATATTTAATACTAGTAGAAGTAGTATAGCTATAGTTAACTATAAGCTTTTTTACTACCCTTACTAGCTAAGGTTATTTTATAACTAGGCTATACTTATTAAGTCCTAGTGTTTTTATAATTATCTTATTATTAACTTTAACTTTACTAATTAGGTAGCTATAGTTATAGCACTAGCCTTCTTACTAAGGTACTAACTTAAGGGAATTATACTTTTTACTTAACCTTAGGCTAAAGGTAATAAGTATTATATTTACCCTAAAGGTAAGTATATATTTTATTCTTATTAGCCTTAAGTATAGTAACCTATTATAAAGGTATAGGTGGTGTGCTACGCCTGTCAATAGACCATTCTAGCATTACTAAAAGATTAACCAGTTCAGGCACTAAGTGCCTGAAATGCACTACATATGGCCTTATAAAGGGTAACCAGGCCAACCCCCTTACACCTATACTATTTAAAAATTAACTTAGTATAGTAAAAAACTATAGTCTAAGTAAGCCTACTAGTAAGATAGTGTTATAGCTTAGTAGGCTTATAATTTCTTATTTTTTACTTTTTAACTTAGACTATATTATTATAGTAGCTTTTACTTACCTTAAGAATAATAAGTCTAGAGGGATACTTCTTTTTTATCTAGGTATATTACTTATTATAATATCTTTATTTAGAAGTAGTTATTAAGAAGGCTTTTTTTAAGAGGTAAGTAGTATCTACTTAGTTAGGTTCCTTTTTAGTGTAACTAGGTTTTTAAATAACTAAAAGCTTTATAAGTTATTATAAGATAGTTAGATATCCTCTACCTTACTATATAGTCTTAATAAAAGTAGTAAGTTAATTCTTATATCTTTAATAATCCTTTTTACTATATAAAGGGTGCCTTTAATTTAAAAAAGGTTATTAGCCTAACTAATATCTAACTAGAAGCCTTATTACTAGTTATTACTAGAGTAGTATAATATATCCTTATTAAATTCTATAGTTATAAGGGATTATATATTATTATAAAGGCTTTAAGGTAGTTACTAAGTAACCTTATAGGTTAGGTTTTCTTAAAGCTATATATAGAATTACCTAAGGTTAAAGATTTATCTAGGTTAAAGCGTTCTTAGTATACTATATCTTTAAGCCTTTTACTCTTATTAGGGTGTATATATTTCTTTACTATATAGTAGTAAAAAAAAAAACTTAATAAAAATAATAAAAATAATAAAGATAGTAAAAGTAATAAAATAGTATAAATTAAGATAGTTATACTACTACTTAATATAGCTTTCTTAGTAGCTATTATAGTTCTAATAAGATAAAGCTAGGCTGTAGTAGTGTTATAAAGTAATATAGTGTAAAAGTAAAGCGTAATAGTAGAGTAGTAAAGTAAGATAAATAATAATAAGGAGCTAAATAAATAATATAGAATAAGATAGGTAATAGATAGTAGGTGTATTTATAGTTAACCCTCCTTCTATAAAGGGTTACCTACTAAAGGGATATATACCTAGGGCATACGTAACGTATTACGTGTATGTTAGGTATCTAGTCCTTACTATCTATCTGTCTCCTAACTACAGGCACTTGCCACCTTGTCCTGTAACACTTATATTACTTACTATTAAGGATATCCCCTAATATCTTAGATAGAATATAGATAAGACTAGGATTACTAAAGGGGAGGCTTAGTAGTCTTTAGTATTAGGTAAGTTTAGTAGGTAAATAATATATATTTAAGCTTCTAAAGGCTACACTTAGTTAACTATTCTTAAGTGTATCTCTACTAATAGCAAAAGGCTGCTCCCCTTAGTTATTTTTAAGGAAGCTATAGTATAATAGTAGTAGTTTCTTTTTAAGCTTAAACCTTTTGCTTATTAGTAATTTATATTATTAGAAAATAGCTAGACGTCTAATAAGATTAGCCTTAACTAGCTAAAGACTATTTTTATCTTAGTAATAGTAGTAAAGGCTAAAAGGCTTAAATCTAAGACTCTGCTTATTATAAATAAGTATAAGAGCTATATATTAAATAACTTTATATAGGAATACTTTTAGTAAGGTATATACTTACTATACTTACTACTATATACTAGCTATGTTACCTAGCTATTAGATATAGTAGTATTCTCCTCCTTAAAGTAGATATATAGGAGGGAGGCTGCCTTTATATTAGCTAACTATTATACTACTCTTATTAGGAAGTAGAACTTCCTTTACTACTACTTTAAGGTATCTATAGATACCTTTATATCTAGGAATATAAGGGTAGGCTAGGTAGTAATAGGACTATAGCCTATTAATATAGCTAAGCCTTTACTTAGTAAATTTATTAACCTAGCTACTAATACTAATACACTAAAGGCCCCTATTTAGAACCCTAGATTTCTAGCTAAGCCTAGTACACCCTAATAGTTTACTATCTAGACCCCTTAAAAGTTAGAAGACTTAAGGAGATATTAAAGTCTATAGGATTCTTAAGAAGGGGATAAAGAATAAGATTATAATATATAGAGGCTTTTATTTAGTAAGGTAAGTAAAAGGCTAAATAATATAAATACTATATTAGCTAAAAACAGCAAAAAGATATAGTCCCTTAAGGCCTAGCTTCTATAGAGCAAAAGGCAGAGGAAAGGTAAGGTTACCTTAGACCTAAATACTTAATTTACTACTATAAAGTCTATTATTATAGCAAAAGATAAGGCAAAAAGGGATACTATTATAGAGGCAGTAAAAAAGGCAGCCTAAAAGGCACTTAAAGAGGCTAAAAAAGCATTAGTAGAGGCAGAGGCAGCAAAAGCAGCAGCAGAGATAGATATCACTTTATAATAGATTAAATTTTTAATTTTGTATAGGCTACCTATAGTGTTAAATAATGTGTTAGCATAAGCCAAAAATGAGGCAAATTTGATGTGGCCCGTTAAGGGGGGTGGCCCGTTATGTGGGGTGGGGTCTTACCGCAGCGACGTAATCATGAATGGCGTAGTCCGCGAGGCAACGAATCTCCATAGCCATTGATTCGTAGTCGTGATGACCACGCACATAATGAGGATGTCCAAGCTAAAGCTCCATTGAAACAGGTTCTCGTAATGCCTTCGGGGCGCTGTTCGCATGGCATTCCTAACCGGTAGTGGAAGAAGAGTATCTCACCAGGCGGTCCAGTAGATACAAGCCGTAGCGATACACGCATAGCATCACGGTGTACTCCCTGTGTTACGGTCGATGTTGCCTGTGGCGGCCTGGCCAGCAAAAACAAGCTGTCAGTAACAAGTTGTTCAAATGGGCTGCTCAGACGAGGCGGAATGATGCGAACCCGGAAGACGTAACCACCGATGTACCACATTGGGGGAGACCCGATGAGACCGTTGGGGCGACCGACCTTCCGAGCCAGCAAGACGGAGTAGATGACCATACCGAGAGTCTTGGCAATGCTGTATAAGCCCGTGGCGAAAAACTTGGTGTCTGTGACGCCAAGGGTTTCGAAGATGCGAGGCGAATCGAGACCGCAGGCCAGCGCAATGAAGCTACATTTCGGGCGGATAGTGTCCTACCATATGTGATGATGTTGGCGCCCGTCTACAAGTTGGGTAACAGCATATGCCACATGCGAGATGAAGCTGCTGGCATGAACGCACCAAGTTTTGGTAGGCCACGAGAAGCAGACCAACGCCGATCCGGTTGCGAGAGTCTTTCTTGAGGAGGCGATTGGACATTTGCAGCTTGGTCCATGGGGTTGGTGCTGCTGTCTCCCACTTGGCGCCTCATATCGCTTATCTCGTTTTCCATAGTCGTGGTCCACAGGCAGTGTGCGGATGTGGACTAGGACATTCTCGGCATCTTCCCATCTGTCGATCTTTGGTAACCAACGCGGCGGCCCAGGACAGGTGAAGACAGCGCAGAAGAGAAGAATTCCGAGCAGCTATCCGAAGGCCGAGAAGGACAATAAAATGCGTTGGTGTGGTTGACCCAGAAGCCGCATATGACAACTCCCCATGATGCAATCTCTAAGAAAAACGAGCCGAGTGCCATGGTACCACCTATGAAGGAGGTTTCGTAGCCCACTGGGCGGTGTCGGCTATATTAGTCTGCGTTAAGCTGACTCTGAGGCTGTCGATTCTTGGCTGCTCTGCAATGCGGAATTGTAACCAAGGCAGTCAGAGCCGCTTTGGCAGAAGCACGCCTCCGCCCCTTCCCTCCAAATACCCAAATGGACTAGGTTCGAGTAAAAGACCATCTGTTTGTTGCTGTCTGGCGATTTACCATACCAGGATGGCCGATATCTGGACTAGAGATTGATCGCGTGTGGTTGTGGTGCATCAAAACGTGACGAGACCATGGGTGAGAGGCCTAGATCGGATGAGTGATGGGGAGAAAATGGCAGCTCGATGAGATCTGAGAAATTCCATTGGCCAGCGATGCCGGCAGATCCCCGGAAGTACTCTACTACGTACCTAGATGGGGGCAGGGGCAGCTTCCACCAAGTGCCTGGGAAGGAGGTACGTGCAGTCCCTGTCTGCCTAAAGTCGCTTACATGAAGATGTGGGCCACTTATAGTCAACATCGATAAGCGAGCCAATGAAACACGTTGAACGTGCAGGTCACAGCCACTCTTGGCGCTGACTAGTGAAGCCACACCAGGTTCCCTCTCCGAGCTTGATTCGACTGTGGGACTTTTTTTTCTTAATTTTTTTTTTCCCTCTCCCTTCCTTCTCATTATTTCGACCGCTCTTTCCTACTCCGGAAGCCTCTTTTGCCTCATATGAGGTGCTGTCGTGTTTGCCATGGAGTGACTTTCTCTGTCATTCTGCAGGTATCACTCCCTTCTCTTCTCTTCTCCATCTTTGTTCCGATCCTCTCCATGCCATCATCCGTGTCATCTTTTCTCTTCACCTCCACCGCCGGCCGTGGCCAAGACCTTATCGCTTTCGGTCTACATGTTATTGCTTCTCCGGATCATTCAAGTTTCAATTCGTCCGCAGATGGCCCCAGGCGCATCCACCTCGAGAGTGGATGACAGAATCCCAAACGCCCAGACAAGGACCAACGCCGACGCCACTGAGTCCGTTCATCGTGCTTCCACGCCCCAAATTCGACTGACATTGTCGCGTCCTGAGATCATGGCCAACACAGGGTATAACCCCGATCCAACATCCTTCGGGCTATCGACATTTTCCAACCCAAACCTTCTGTGAACCTCTTCTGAGAGTTGTCCCACATGCCAACGTGCTCTGTCGGCGTATTACCCGTCGGATTATCCACCATTCGGGTAACACTCATGGCTGATGAAGCCTTCACCGTCGCCTGCTGCGGTTTGTCCGTTCGCCGAAGAAGAAAAACCGAGTGCCCGTCTGCATCCCCACCCCTTGGCGACTGTCTCGAATCACGATAGTTATCAGGAGTACACCAGTCACCGCCGGTGACCGGTCCGAACCGGAACCGCATGGATACTTACGGTGTCCACGGCATGTCTACTATCTAACTGTACTGGTGCGTACACCCACCCGCCAGAGTGGAACGCCGCACCTGGTGGGGGTTACCATAACAATGGGGCCGCCACTCAATCCCTCGGGCGCCATGTGCGTCTATGGCGCGCCGGGGCGGCCATCGGTCTAGAGTGGTCTGCAAGTAACAGTTCTGGCCAGTTCATATACCAATGTACGGATATATGCGCGCATTGCGGCCTCGAAGCTATGGGACAAAACGTGACAAGGGCCCAGCACTTGCATCAACAGAACGCCAAGGTACAAACATTGGGATTGCCAAGCGGCCGTTGCTCGTCGTAAAGTCTCCATCCAGCCCCTTGTTGCTCGTCGTGTCGTTGCACAGTAGTTTTCTAGGATTGTCCCCGCTGCCACTCAGAAGAACTCGCTTCTTGATGCTCCAATTTAATTCCCCCATCGGGGGGACCTTTGCACTTTTTCCCTCGTGCACAGCCTCAATGCCCAGGCTTTGGGCGGTTACCTCCCTCTCACCTCCTCGCCCAGCTAATCTTGCTAATCAAAGGCTACGATGAGAGCATGAGAGGCATTTCCCGGCATGTCCGCCCCCCTCTCTCTGTCTCTCCATCTGACCTCCCCGTCTCCTTTGCCTCCTTCCCTTCTTGGCCACCTCGCGCCAGACTTTTCGTTCTCGTTACAGTCTTAGTTAGTCCTGCATCACCGCCAAGATTTACCATTGAAACTGCTGTGTAATAGTCGATTGAAGCGCGACCTTCTCCCACCCCTCTCTCTTTCCCTATCATTGTGTCCGATCCAGCCAATCCATTATCGACTGCCAGTGGATCTCGATTGACTTCATATCTTCTTGAACTTGCCAAGAAAGGCATGTGGTTGTGAGCACTGCCACCCTCTCGAAAGTCTTGCCGGCAAACATCCAAACGCTCTTGGAAGTTCTCTTCCCTCATCCCCAGGTCTCGACTCGTGGGACCCAGACTGAAAAACCATGACGGTTGCTCAACTCTGATCACCCGTCACTACTCTTCAACCAGCCCCGTACGCTTCCCGACGGTGACCAAACCATCGCCTCTCACCTGGACCCCTCCCGTTGCACTGCCTCCAAAACGAAGCGTCACACACACTCTACCTTAAGAAAGAGGAGGCATCCAGGCTTACTGTCGGTGTCGAGAAAAAACGAAGAACCTGGAAACTCTACTGGACGGGGCGGAAGGCGCAGTAACCGCGCTATCATCAAGGCTTGCGAAGCCCTGTGCTTGTAAAACCTTTTACATTTCCGTGGTATGCACAAGTCTCGGCCACTTTCTCTACTCTGAGATACGCACCCAGGAACACGCAATTTCTTGCCTCTTCACACTGCCTTGTTGAGTCCTCCAAGCATAACTCCTATAAACACATTCCGCTCGCCAATGTTACACAACCAACGCCCCTGGCTTGACTCTCATCACGAGGCAGTTTCTTCTTAATACTTTCCACCAAATCTCAAAACCAGCATCCTACTTTAGCTCGTTCATGAGCAGTCTTTTGCATCGGCTCCAGACAGCTCTATACCGGTGCTGATGGCGTCTCTCGCCCCCCCTCAGTTGCGTGTCGACACCCGCCATCAACGCGGGAGCGACAACGACGACACGATAGCACCCTCCCCTATCTCGACGCACTCTAATCCTTTCCTCACACCAGCTATCAGCGCGGCAACAAGTGCCGCACCAAGTATGCATTCCACTGTTGTCAACGAAGATCCAGACAGCGCTCTAAGGCCCGACCCCGGCACGGAAGGCGACTTCGTCGTCCCCAACAACCCTTTTGCATTTAGCCCAGGGCACCTCAACAAACTCTTGAACCCGAAATCTCTATCTGCCTTCCAGGCTCTCGGCGGACTCTACGGAATCGAAAAGGGTCTGCAGACAGACCTCAAGTGCGGCCTATCCCTGGACGAGGTGGCCGTCCGAGGACATGTCAGCTTCGAAGAGGCCACCGGTCACAAGGAGCCCACTTTCGCCACTGCAGGTGCTCAGCCGTCAGCCACCACAAGTCACGCCAGTGGGGATGGCTTTACCGATCGCATTCGAGTTTACGGTAGAAACGTGCTCCCCGCCAAGAAGGCAACCCCTTTGTGGAAGCTGATGTGGAACGCCTACAACGACAAAGTCATCATTTTGCTTACTGTTGCCGCCGTCATATCATTGGCGCTTGGTCTTTACGAGACTTTTGGCGCCGAACATGACCCTGATGAAGGCCAGCCGGTCGACTGGGTTGAAGGTGTAGCTATTGTAGCTGCTATATTGATCGTCACACTGGTTGGATCTCTCAATGATTGGCAAAAAGAGCGCGCCTTTGTTAAGCTTAATGCCAAAAAGGACGACCGCGAGGTTAAGGTCATCCGGTCGGGAAAGTCCTTCATGATTAACGTTGCGGAGATCTTGGTTGGCGACGTCATTCACCTAGAGCCTGGCGACCTGGTCCCAGTCGACGGTATCTTCATCAGTGGCCATGACCTGAAATGCGACGAATCCTCGGCCACAGGTGAGTCCGATGCCCTCAAGAAGAATGGCGGTGATGCCGTTTTCAATGCTCTCCAGTCTGGAAATGCGTCCAAGGATATCGACCCTTTCATCATCTCCGGCGCCAAGGTTCTCGAGGGCGTCGGCACCTTTGTTTGCACTTCGGTTGGCACCAACTCCAGCTTCGGAAAGATCATGATGTCGGTCCGCACTGAGATGGAAGCCACGCCCCTGCAGAAGAAACTCGAGGGTCTGGCGATGGCTATCGCCAAGCTCGGAAGCAGCGCTGCCCTCCTGCTATTCATTGTCCTCCTCATCCGTTTTCTCGCTGGGCTGTCTGGTAACACCGCCAGTGGTGCTGAGAAGGCTTCAAGCTTCATGGACATTCTTATCGTGGCCATCACCATCATTGTCGTCGCCGTGCCCGAGGGTCTCCCGTTGGCGGTGACCCTGGCCTTGGCGTTCGCTACCACACGCCTTCTGAAGGAGAACAACCTGGTTCGCATTCTAAGGGCCTGTGAGACAATGGGTAACGCTACCACGATCTGCTCCGACAAGACGGGTACTTTGACTACTAACAGGATGACGGTCGTCGCCGGCACCTTTGGCTCCGCCAGCTTTAGCAAGTCTACCGATGGTGAGAAGGTTACCAGCGCCGTGGAGTTTGCCCAGTCTCTCCCCGATGCCACCAAGAAGCTCCTTGTTCAGTCAATCGCCATTAACTCCACCGCTTTCGAGGGAGAGGAGGACGGCCAAGCCACCTTCATCGGCTCCAAGACCGAGACCGCCCTGCTTCAGTTCGCCAAGAATCACCTCGGTATGCAGGGGCTTGCCGAGACTCGCTCCAACGAGGAAGTTGTTCAAATAATGCCTTTCGACTCTGGCAAAAAGTGTATGGCTGCTGTTATCAAGATGTCTGGTAACGCTGGCTACCGACTGGTCGTCAAGGGTGCCTCGGAAATCCTTCTCGGATACTGTAACCAGAAGCTCAACATCATCGACCTTTCCACCTCTGCCTTGGAGCAGTCCGACCGCCAGGGTTTGGAGGGCATTATCGACACTTACGCCAAGCAGTCTCTTCGCACCATCGCTCTGATCTACCAGGACTTCCCTCAATGGCCCCCTCACGGTGTCAACGCCGACATTGAGGGACACGTTGACCTTGGTGACATTCTCCACGACCTCGTCTTCGCTGGTGTCGTTGGTATCCAGGATCCCGTCCGTCCCGGTGTTCCCGAGGCTGTTCGCAAGGCTCAGCATGCTGGTGTGGTCGTTCGCATGGTCACTGGTGATAACGCCGTCACTGCCCAGGCTATTGCAACCGAATGTGGCATTTACACCGAGGGAGGTCTCATCATGGAGGGGCCCGCCTTCCGCAAGCTCTCCGTTGAGCAGATGAACGAGGCCCTCCCCCGCCTGCAGGTTCTGGCCCGCTCCTCGCCTGAGGACAAGCGCGTTCTGGTCACCCGCCTCAAGGCTCTTGGTGAGACCGTTGCCGTGACTGGCGACGGTACCAACGATGCACCTGCCCTCAAGGCTGCGGATGTGGGCTTCTCCATGGGTATCTCTGGTACCGAAGTCGCCAAGGAGGCATCATCTATCGTTCTGATGGATGACAACTTCACCTCAATTGTCACGGCCCTCAAGTGGGGAAGAGCAGTGAATGACGCCGTCCAGAAGTTTCTTCAGGTATGTATTACACATCAGTCCCCATACACGTGCCGGCACTAACACAATGACACACAGTTCCAAATCACGGTCAACATTACTGCCGTCCTTCTCGCCTTCATCACCGCCGTCTCTTCCCCCCAGATGGAGTCTGTTTTGACTGCGGTCCAGCTCCTGTGGGTGAACCTTATCATGGACACCTTTGCTGCTCTTGCCTTGGCTACGGACCCCCCCACTGAGAAGATCCTCGACCGCCTGCCTCAGGGCAAGAAAGCACCTCTCATCACTATCAACATGTGGAAGATGATCATAGGCCAGGCCATCTTCCAGCTTACTGCCACCCTCATCCTCCACTTTGCTGGCAACTCCATCTTCGGCTACGATCCTCTCAACGAGAAGCAGCAGCTGGAGCTCGACTCATTGGTCTTCAACACCTTCGTCTGGATGCAGATCTTCAATGAGTTCAACAACCGTCGCCTCGACAACAAATTCAACATTTTCGAAGGTGTGCACCGCAACGTCTTCTTCATCGTCATCAACTGCATCATGGTCGGCGCCCAGGTTGCCATCATCTATGTCGGCGGTAGGGCCTTCCGCATCAGCGAGAACGGCATCAGCGCCGAGCACTGGGCCGTCTCTATCATCTTGGCCGCCCTCTCCCTCCCCATCGCCGTTCTGATTCGTCTGTTCCCCGACCCTTGGTTCGAGAAGACAGCCAAGACTATCGGCCGACCCGTCGTAGTTGTCTATCGCGCCTCCGGCAAGTTCTTCTCAAGGTTCGGCGCTGTCTTCCGCCGTAATAAGTCCGCTGACGCCGCCTCCGACGAGGAGGCTCGCGTCTCTTCTGGCCCCGACGGCTCCAAGGTTACTGCGCCTGAGATCATCATCTCTACCCAGCCCGAAGACAACAACACCGCGACTACCAGGGACGACGAGAAGCGCCTTGTCTGAAATGTTTTCTTCGGTCCCTTTCGATCATTGCTTGCATAAATACTTTTTCTCCCTTAACCTGTTACATTGCTACGGCTACGATATGATGTATTCCACGTTTGCTTCTCGCTGTCTTTTCCCTTGGAACGAGTTTACGACCGGTATCATTCTTGTGTGGGCGGCGGTCTCGGCGTAACAAAGGCCTATTCTTTTTGCATTCTTCGGGGCGTTCTGGGCGGACGACACCAAAAACTTACATGTGCAAAGCCACGGGCCTGCCTGTCTTTACTGCATAGCAGCGTGAGCCATTTTACTAGATATTACTGATTAGTCACTAAACGATAGAGCCAATGATACCAGACATGCTACATGTTGTCTGGCATATGTGAATTATAGATTTTGAGTAATGACTATTTTTATGCTTCGTGAAATATGCTACGTGAACTTTGATGGATACTATCAAGGGTAATTTTCTCAATTCAGAATGCATGTGGGCGATCCCGTTGTCGAGACAGTCAGGTTGTACTGACTCAAGCTGCCGGAGTGCGGTATCAGTTTCGGAAAGCCGTGCTGATCCTTGAGCATTGTAAACGTCGCATCGCCACTGCCGATCGGTTAGTTTACCTCGACGGGTGCGCCCTCCCCCCATCCGCCGAAGACAAAAACTTACTATGCCTGCGAGCAGTTTCCTGTGGGGTATGATGTCTGGATCACAATCTCGACTTGATACGTCTTCTCGCCCACCGAGTCGGAGACGACGGAGGCGTTGCGGACCAGGTCCCACAGGACCATGTCCCCCCTCTGCGGGAGCAGCGCCTGCTTGATGCCGAGGATGTTGTTGGACCCGGGGAACGGGTGGCCCTGGTAGAAGAAGTCGCCGAGGTCGTCGGCGGGCCAGAAATCGGTAAAGGTGTCGGTCGCGGACTTATTCTCCATGGTGGTGTAGAACTCCTTGAGGAAGTCGCCGAAGCCCACCTCGACGCCCGCGGCGGGCTGGTAGGACGCCATATCGACCGCGCCAGCGAGGACAGCGGCGAGGGGGAGGAGGGCTGCTGAGGTCTTCATTATGAAATAGATGTATTAGGTTATTAGTGGTGTGTGGTAAAGACTGGATGGACCGCGGACGATGAGCGAGATCCTGGTGATGATCAGGAGTGTGTTTCTTTCTGTCGATGCTGGTCTGTCACTGAGGATGCGGTCTCGACCTTTTTGAAGGACTTCAACACCTCCCATCAACGTCGTACATGGGCTCAAATCAACATCCGGAATGTCGTGGATCACCCGTCGTCTGCCATCGGTGGCGCCGCGTGGAGCTGGATGGTCCGAACGGGGCGGCGTCGCCCTGATAGGGTAGAAACGGGGACATCCAGGGGTGCATCCCGGCTCAGTGACGGCCAACCCGTGGAGGTCCGCGTGGTTTCGCAGCGCTTGGGCTGAAAGAATTTAGAAAGTTTATAAGCGCTACTAATCCTCGGTATGGATTCGTTTGTCATGCTCTATCTTTCGCTAATTTTGACTCGGGTGGAAGAATCCAGAACGCATTATCCGCGCAACTCTAACTGACTCGTCGCTGAGCCTTCCAAAAGATTAGGGCCACAACAAGATTCTCGTCTTATCTCCCCCGGCTTCTCCCCTCCTACTCCGTCAATGACTAGCAGCCGCTGGTTATCTAGACCAATCATATGGGATTCACTTTCTAGACGCTTTCATCTCCCACGGGCTTGACCTGCCCTAGTGCAAAGTCAGGAGGAACAACGCGTCGATTTGATGCTTAACTGACACTAGCTGCTCCCATTTTAAAGAAGGAAAATGTAACGTAATTTTGATGTTTTAGACGCACCCTATATCCGCCCCCTCAGCGTACTTTTCGCCGCGTCTTTTGTTGCAGCAATCGAGTTCACGAGGCGATAGCCCACAACCCGTGTATAGCTCGATTGTTTCCTCACGACTTTCTCCGCAATGAGTTGACGATCTCCCTTTATGGCATACGGCCGGACATCAGACTTTGGAATACCGAGTGCTCAACGCGTACAGTCTTATCGCAGAACACAAAGTGCCAGAATGAGTATGTCCAGATTGACCTTGAGATTTTGAGTGGGATTCATGCGAGACAAAGGATAGAGGAAACCCATATTTGGGCCAATCAGCGCTTTGCTCACCGGCTAAGAAATGCCGTGAGGCTATGCCGGTATATTACATACTCCCCCTATTCTGCAGTCAGATAGAGTTTTGTAGTATAATCTTACCTTATTGTTGCGGCCCAACCAGTTGTGTGCTGGCCGGCGTAAGTATATAATGCAGAGCAGGAAATAGTGATGCACGCACTTTGCACTCAGATCAGAAGGATGCTTCAGTGGTATTAAATACAGCTTTCTGAAGTTAAAGAAGCAAATGGATTTGGCTGTTTGCCCATTACTGCGCTAATTCCTGCCTGGTTTTGTTCCATGGCGATCCGCCGAAAGCATAGACGCCGGCCGGTGGCCGTGAACTCCCACTCCTAGTGGACTCTAGTCCACGGGGTGACGCTGTATTCATAAATAGGAGAACAATGGTGAACCCTTGCTTTCACCGCGCGTACCCTGGGCATTTTATGGGGTATCCCGTGACGTTTTGCTACATTTGACTCTAACAAAGATGATAAAATCTCTAGAACTTGACTTTTTGTAAGATTAGAGAGACAACATTTGAGAAATATACAAACCGGGCCGAAAGGCTATCAACATCCGTCTATAAGGGTGTTGTAATGGGGCTGGGGAAGATGGTCATCTGACATGTGGATGAACCTACAAAGGGATAGAACTATGGCGATAGTCTAGATCGGCAGATAAAGGGATTCGCAGACCTACCGAGATGCAGGAGGAACACCCTCCATCTTCCTTAATACTCCAGACAGAAATACATAGACAGTCATTGCCGTACTTCTTATTCCTTGTGGTGCATGTTACTCTTTCAGGAATTGTGCTGTCGATACTTAGCCTTTTTGAAAATTCCTTTGAGATTAGATCTGAGAATCGCTAGATCTATCCATCTATATAAGTTTTATTATTATCAGACGTTGTTGTGGATGGGAGTGGTTTTCTCACCTGTTTCTTCTTTTCTTTTGTTAGATGGCTATGTTGCCCCGCCCTTTCTCAGTGTCTTTTCTTTTCTATTTGCACCTATCCTCTAGGCAGGCAACACCAACGTAAGCAACAAATTAAATCTTAGCCTTAAGAGTGTGTATACAATCTTGTGCTTGGCGGCTAGCGGTTGGCGCTTAGAATAACACGCCAATGACAAACGCCCCTTCATTCATTTACCTCCTCACCCTGCTCACCCTGTTCACCACAAGTGTCACCCGAGCAGGCAACAAAGCAGCCAGAACAAGGTAAGGAGTTGGCTGAGGTGACCGCCTCTGGATAACGGAGTATGGTGCCACATGGCCAAAGACTCAACCGAGCTGCCATTCCTCCGCCCACCAATCACCGTAACCCAATATCTCCGGTCCCATGATGAGATCTCGGCAGCGCCTCTCGGTGCCTAGCGACCGAGATTTCCTATTCCAGACACTGTTCTTCCTTGGCACTAATTAGTTGCCAACCGTTTGAGGACTACGCATGCTTTGCTTCCCAGCACTCTTGCGCAGGGGCTCTTTTATGTCGGCAATGTGGCTCCCAATTAATTTCGCCAGCGTGGATGCCATGCCCAGCGCCCGATTCAGGCATCCCGGATGAATGCATCCCACCATAGGGTGTTCTTCTCTGTGCTCGTGATGCATAGTTGCCGCATGGTAAGCAGATTCGTCACGCAGGAGTTCGAGGAGGAATGAAGAGATTACTTGGTTCTCCAGCCTTGACTTGGTCCAGACTCGGAAGACGGCACAGACATACCACGCTAATGTCTCTTCGCAACGGGCTCACGATGGCACGATGCCTTTCTCGATGGTTCAGCAGTATTCGGACTAATACATTGGGCTGGTAGTTAATATCTGTCGAAGTTCTTCTGCAACTGTTGGCTTGGTGGCTGTGGTGCCGGACGAAGTTCTATATATGCCGCGCTTCTCGCTTCCTTAGAGCGCATTCTGCCTGTATTACCTGCCAGCTCACCATCAACCAGGTTTGTGGGATCATCTGCATAGTTCTATTACCGCCAACTTACCTGAGCAAGTACCAATATGGGCAACCTTAACCTTTCCTCTCTTCTTTTGGCACTTGCAGCCATCGTTGCGGCTCACGGCCATGTGGACTGGCTTGTGGTCGATGGTGCTGTTGCCTACCGCGGTTGGGATTCTCCCGCCTTCACCTACTCTGCTCCCACATACCCCGTTGTTGGCTGGAAGATCGACGCTCCTGACAATGGGTTTGTCGAGCCCGCCAATTTCGGAACTGGCGACATCATTTGCCACAAGAACGGCAGCCCGGCAGGCGGCCATGCCACCGTCCCTGCCGGAGCCAAGATCCAGCTGATCTGGAACACATGGCCCGACTCGCACAAGGGTCCCGTGATTGACTACCTCGCCAAGTGCAACGGAGACTGCGAGACTGTCGACAAAACCTCTCTGAACTTCTTCAAGATTGGCGCTGGTGGCGTTGTCGACATGTCGCTCGCGAACGGCAAGTGGGCTGACGATGTGCTCATTGGTAACGGCTTCACCTGGACTGTTCAGATTCCGACCAACCTTGCCCCCGGGAACTACGTTCTCCGCCATGAGATAATTGCGCTGCACTCCGGAGGGAACCCTAACGGCGCTCAGGCGTACCCCCAATGTTTCAACCTACAAGTCACCGGCGGGGGCTCTCTCGCCCCCGCCGGCGTCAAGGGTACTTCGCTGTACAAGGCCAACGACCCCGGCGTCCTCTTCAACATCTACACTAGTCCTCTGGTCTACCCGATGCCGGGCCCTACGCTCGTAGCAGGCCTCCCGTCAACGGTTGCCCAGAGTACCGTCCGACCGATCGCGACATCAACTGCCACGCCTCCCGGAGGCAACCCTGGCAACGGTGGAGGCGGCGGCGCCACTACGACACTACGAACAACTACTGGACCAGCGCCGGTGACTACCACAAGAGCCGCAACAACCACGACAAGTGCTCCTGGCGGCGGCGGCGGCGGTGGCGCAACTGTGCCTAAGTACGGCCAGTGTGGTGGCCAGGGGTGGTCCGGCCCGACGACCTGTGCCTCAGGATCTACATGTCAAGCTCTGAATGACTTCTACTCCCAATGCGTCTAGTCTAAAATTCGGGAATAAATGCAATCAAACTGCTTCATAAAGCCTGAAGTGAAATAGCTCCCTGATTCGTTTCATTATATAGTCCATGCGGAGGCCTAGGACCTCAACTTGAAGTTTATAGTCAAGACACAGTCTTCTCAGAAGCATTCTTAACTCTGTGATCCTAGTAACATGTGTTCAAATTCATCTTGACGTCTTTCATTGCAATCGCAACGAATCAGTCTAAATTCTTGGGCTACTCGAGAGGGTGTGACTCTGTTTCCCTGTTTTCACATATACGTACATAGTCAGTCTCCAGGCCCCACCGGCAGCAGTATTAAACTTCAACACCCTTAGCCGCATCTAGTGCCCTGTTTTCTATAACCCGCCGACGCATTTCTCATTCCTTGTTGGCGGTCACTCTTCTCTTAATCCGTATCTTGACGCCATCTGGTGGAAAACAGGCCTCGGTCACCCGATAGTTTTTAGGGCGGTTGCCGTTATACTCCGGAGGAAACTCCACGTCGTAGTGTTCCAGCACGTAGGCGATGATCATCTTTAACTCAAAGTCAATTAGGAAGCGACCAGGGCATGCATGCTTTCCGTGACCAAATGGCAGGAACTCGGGACTGGTTGTGACGAAGGAGAGTGGGGGTGTCTTTTCGGCCTTCGCGGCGGCGTCCTCCCGCATGCGGGAGAAACGGAAAGGATCGTACTTCAGGGGGTCTTCAAGCAACTCGCCGTCCGTGTGCACTGGCAGTCCGAGGAAAGAGATCATGGTGCCCTTGGGCAAGTGGGATCCGTCCGGTGCCTTGAAATCATCGACCATGACCTTGCGGAAGACAGCGCGCCCGCCGAAGGAATTAAGTCGTAAGGTCTCCCTTGCCACGCTGTCTGCCTTGACCATTTTGCTGACCTTGGCCTTTGTCCAGTCGCCGTTCCCGTCGGCGTATAGAGCACGATTGACCTCATCCCGTAGAGTAGCCATGGTGTTGAACTCCGAGTCTGAGCCCAAGATGTTGAGTAGCATGTTTGTGACTTGAATGCTGGTTTGATGCATGGAGCCAAAGTTGGCTGCGATCAAGCGTCGTGTCATGATGTCGATGTTGTTGAACTCCTCTGGGCGATGCTCCTTGGCGTAACGGGCCATCATCTGCATGTGGTCTTGTGGTTCAACATGGTTCGGGTCGTCTCGGTCGTATTTTAACGTCTCAATACGCTTTTTCCAACCCGGTTCAAACATTCTCCTGAGTTTGTTGATTTTACTTCGCATTTTGAAGTTGATCAGAGTACCGACTAGAGGCCGCAGGATTCGAGGACTGGCACCCGAAGCTCCTGCATTCAAAATGAGCTGGTCGACTATGTCAAATGATAGGTTCAGGTACTCTTCGTTACGGCCTAGTAGTTGTTAGCACATGAGCCCAATACCCTGTATAGAGTACCTACAGAGATCAAGGCCAATCGTGAAACGACTGGCTGCCTGAGCCACAACCATCTTGACCGACTGAAAAAGATCAATCTCCTTCCACTCTTGGTCAGTCCCAAACCATTTATCAAAAGCAACACCGAGCTCGTCATTCAAGGCGGCACAGATGTTCTCCAGCACAGCGTTAAGTTCAGTCTTAACCAAGGTTCCTTGCCATGCGTCCACAACGTAGCGGTCGTGCCCAAGCGCCCAGGACACCTGGTCGATCTCGCTAAAGGCTTCGTTCAGATCCAGTTCCGTTTCTGGTCGATTCTGCACCCAACGCATATAACTGGTAGGCATAATTACGTCATGACGAAATCCGAGTCCGGGGACGACCACCAGCTTGCCTTTCTTGGCGTACTGAACCTCGAGTTAGCTGGATTATAGAATATGAGTGCCATTAGCGAAATACATTATCGTAAGCCTCCCGAAACACGCCTTCACAGTCTGTATAGTATCGCCAGTATGTACGAATACTGAATCTCGTTGCGCCGTCGGGCTCACCAACGAGTGAAATTCCTTTGGGATACGGGATGCTGTAGAAAGCTCGACTGATGAGGTATAAGAGTACAACAAGACCGAGCGCTGACAGGCTGATACCTGACATGCTCGTGACGGCCGGCAAAAGATGCGATATAGGCGCCATGATGGGTTAAAACTTTGGGGTTTGCCAAAGCGGTTGAGGAGCGCAAGAGAGAATCCTCAGACCCAGTACATTCCCATGTTGAGGGGAACTTGGGTGTTTTATTAAGCAGGCTGACAAGCTTCTCACGCATTGGTGGGAGGTGAGCGAAAGTTAAGCGCTAGGTCAGACAGGAAACGAACATGGATGATCCGCCCTTAGCGCGCCCGCTTCTTTTCAGCTTTGGTCTCAAGAGGCTGCTGAGTCAGACTCACACGGCCTAGGATTATGCTCCTACCATTACTTTCAGGCCAATAACAACAATGGCCAAGGTTATTGCAATCTAGCTGGCAGTACTCCAGTGATACGAAACAATACATCAATAAGGATGGTCAGATGTGAGAGCACAACAGCGAGAAGTGAGGCAATCGATAGGATTGCTGATCTAAGTGGTGGTGGTAATGGAGGAAAAGCCTCCTCAAGGCTATGGGCAGAGGCTGGAGAAGGTGAGGGGCCCGGGAGGTCACGGGACCTCCACAGCACACGGGCCCCCTCACAACATCAGATCTGATAACAACTGAAATTTGATGCTGTTACCCAGTTTCTACATCAGCAGCACGACAATGTGTTCTGTCGCAAAAACGACGCCGTTAATGGTAGGCAGCAATTAACGCCTAATATACCCTGCAACACCCTGCGAAATGTTCCCACTTGACACTAGCACTAGCCCCTGTAAGCAGCCACAGTGACCAGAACGAGTAATGCATCTTTCGCCACTTGCATCAGTGCACACTTATGCATATTTTTGAGACGTAGAGCTCCGGTGCTACCCTGGATTGAAACTGCACAGTGTCCTGATAAAAGCAATGATCTAAAACTTGTTGACAAACATCAATCTCAGCAAAAAGCTGGACGATCAGGGAATCGAACCCTGGACCTACCGCATGCTAAGCGGTCATTATACCACTAAACCAATCGCCCATAGAGACTGACTTGACAAGTATATTGGACGTATCAACTCAACTAGGGTAGCATCGCAAGACCTTTTTTGACCCGCTAGGCATCACATGTCAACGAAGTAGTTACACATAGATTTGTTAGATTGATAATAAGCTTGAAACAACTCGGTTCATCCAATGATCCCTATAGGCAAAATTCTATTATACCTAAACAGAAGCGATGCTAGTGTCAGCTCCACCAGCCAGCTGTTTCGCGAGTTAGAAGTTGAATGACTGTGGGACTGTTATGATGTTCGTTTAGAACTTCGCAATAGGCATTTAAACAATTCCAGCAATCAAAAGAAGAGTTAAGTCTTGTATTGTCATTTGGCAACCTATTGAACATGCATCAACTTGTAATCATTAATGAGATGGGACATTCCACACAATTTACTTCCGGGTTGACGCTTTCAAATATTTCAATCTGCGCTGTTCAATAAACTTAAGGTCAACCTTCCCTAACGTGACGTGTCCATATCTTTCTGATGTGTTACGTGCTAGGTTCAGGTACGTGCTACCAGGAAAAAGAGTTTATAGTGTTGAATAATTGATGGTCGAGCTATCATATAAACATGCCTATCTATTGGGAGTTTCTTGCCTCGAGACACAGTTCTTGCTTTACATGGATGTTAATGAATATAGAAAACTTAATCTTGTTAACATTTAGTGCACGACAGTAATTGGTTCAAAAATCCCACAAAAAGTAGCCCCAGCTTGAAATGATAAAACTGAATAATGCGGTTGAATTATCTTCATGCCCCGAAGAAAACAAAACGTTACACTTGAATCTAACAGACACCAACAACTCCCCCAACCTCATGTTTTCAATAATCAAGGCTTTTGAGATATACCGATATTTGATGTACTAGAACATGAATATCAAAGTCAGCCACAAATAGTTAACGGTCTTTGATCGATCACTAACATGGTGGCTCTAGTACGTGTTGTTAGGTTTATGCCGAGAGCTTGCCTCAGTGAGGGTTATTTAGACACATACCATTACTGTCTGAGATCTGATGGACTCTTATCCTTAATCATGATCTCAAGTTCCAGCCGATCCTTTACAGAATGACTTGTGACCACGATGTTGACGTCCATCGTGTTTGGGAACGTGTATGGATCTCCAGGGTTATCGGAAGGGAAGAACCAATTCTTGCTTTCCTTTCCGTCGTTGTACTTGATCTTGTAATGTGACCGAATGGGCTTGAAAAAGCCCCTCTCAGGAGACTCAATGCCGATGCAGAACGATTGCAATGCCTCCATCTCTTGCCAGCAGAGCATAACGTCGTCACGGCCGCTCTTCCCAAAATAGCATCCTTTCGTCCATGACATGATTGCCTCTCCGCCTCTTGTTAAGACTGTGGAATCAGGTAGCTCCTGAATCATCCGCACATCAGGTGCAGTAGGGAGCGACTGTTCGACAAGGTCGAAGCTCTTCGACGCCAAGTTGACAAAAGTGAAAGAATGGTCAGGATTGATCATCTTGAATTCAAGGTTGTGCATATCGACTGACTATCGAGCCACTTTGTCGGAAAATTGTCCCGCTTATATGTCGAAAGGTCATGAAAATATAGAGGCTTAGTGAGTCAGTTAAGTCTTACAGAAACTTAAAGGTGTGGTGGAACCTTGTTGAGAACGAAGATGAGGCATAACCAGGGAAATTCCGCCAATAAGGGTAAAACAAGCAAGGAATGTACGGATCGGCAAAACTGCCAAAGGCTGACACTTGCTGGGAATCCTGGTGGCAAAATCCTGCATTCAGACTGGAAATTAGCGCCCTTGGTGTAGGCTAATGACTAAATGGCTTTGCTGCTTTGTTCCCGTTGACTCCATTGGTAATAGCATGTGAACTATCTCGGGGTGCTGATGCTCCGATGGCCTAATACGGCATTTGAGCATAGGCATGTGAGTTTGCAGTTGGAATACTGTCGCTAGCTGCTTGAAGACGCTTTTAATAGGTTTATAGATTCAGATGTGGCGTCTTCTTTAAGTCATTCCAGTCCACCGCGTTCAGCTAATAAAGCAATACGCAGTAGCGAATTACCCTAGTTCTTCCAGAAGCCAGCAGCCTATGCCTATTCAAATTCTAGCAGTCGAGTTTTCAGCTTTTATCAAATTTCCTCATAGTTCAAGGAAGCCTTTCAGTCTTAGACTACTTGTGGGAACTCGGTCTAGATATGTTCTGTTTGCTGTCGTCCCGCATGCGGTATCGCTCAAGATGACGTCACAGTAAAACAGTATCTTTGGGGCTGAGAATCATTCAAAAAGTTTAAGCAGTGATGTTCGAGGCCGTTGAAGGCACGGCGATTGAAGATATTCATTCTCTTATGGGTTGTACATGTATTTCCTAGACAGAGGCTTACTGTCACCCAGCTCAGCTATGGGTAAAATTCGGCAGTATGGCTAGGCCAGCGGTCTCTCGATGGTACCATAAATGAATTAATGGTATCATCTTCATCTTTTCCCACTTGCTTGATATTTACTTTGTGTTTAGTAACTTCAAGCACGCCATGCATCTGTCACAACACAACGAAAGGTGGCTCTTAAAGACATTCTAGTTCAATTCAACGCCTATCCCGATTCTTGCAAGCGATTGTAGTACTAGGGATGTAGCGGATTGTAAAATTCATCTTAGTATTGATCGCCAAAGTTCTGTATATATACCGTGGCAAATGCAAACCACCCGGTCATATTGTGAGCATCAAGTCTACAAACAGGCTCCAAGATCCGCCAGTAGGTCCATTGCAAGAATGTCAATTACCCCGCTTCGTTGATCCTCAATTCCAAATGAAATAAAAAGTACGTCGTCTAGGAAACCATGGTATTTCAGATCCCTTTGTTTCCAGCTCATAGATGTGACGTAAAACATGTCAGCGCCTCCATCAAGCCTTTCCACCCTGCCATGAATCCAAATTGGCTTTTTGGACACTGCAAATACTTCAAAGGGTGTATTTTGCCGAAATACCATGACATACGGCTCATATTCACTATGAAAGCGGTAAAACGTCTTGTGTTGGAATACCGTGAATAAAAACGTGTTGTCGCCGGTGGCCTTGCAGGTCGGGTCACTCCTTTTGCAAAAGGAGATACTGAGTGAGTTGGTCGCCTGATGTATGGACTCCAAGTCCGGTGGTAGCTTTGGCATGTACTTGCTTAGACACGCCTCGTCCCCAGCTGCCAAGGGCGCAAGGTCTGGCCCCACCGAGCCGTCCGCGTTCAGTTTGGCAAATACCCGTTTCGGTGCGACGTCTTGGTGAATGTAGGCCGCTCCATCCTCGTCCCAGAAGAGAAACCAATTTTTCTCCATTGTGCCCCAGGGCGGGGGACGCTGAAGCTCTGTACCAATGGCAAAGCCTGAGTCCAACCCCATTTCAAATCCCCAGTCTCCGAGTTTGCGGAAGTCTTGTATGAACTGCCCGAAGCATGCGAACCTCGAGTTAGAACCAAAAACGATAAATGGAGATTTTGGACCATAAAACACGCGCGCATCGTGAGGTCCGACATTAAGAGCCATATAGGCCAACTGAGTGGGGCATTTGCCTTCGCCACTTTTTGTAGCGGTAATAGGGAGGACGGACGATGGCTCAACGCAGGTCAACTCTCCCAACATAAAGACTGCATTGCAAACCAGCTCCCAAAACTCTGGTGTATTATCTATTTCGCTTTTTTGTGCAACGATGATGAATGTGTTGTCGAGTTTGGGATGGGGTAAGACATTGGGGTTGATTGCTTCTTCTTGGCCAAAATGTATAGGAAAGAACTTTCTGTCCACTGTTGATGTTGAAAATATCTCATGATATTTTTTCCTTGCTGGTATAGGAGATTCCACTTCAATCATGCCTTCTGGATGAGTCTCCGAGTCCGAGGGCAGCAGTTCTTGGTGAGGCTTGAGTTCATCTTTCTGTTTCCAATTTGTGGCAAAGACGTAATCGTACCAATGGTCGACCGCAGTTAAAGAGTTCCTGGAGTCGAGACAGCGTATGCCAAAGTAAACGAGGAAGATAAATGGGCCGATGGTGAGGACGACGCGCTTGAGGTCCCTTGCTAGCATTGCGAGTGGCTTTTGTCATGGGCTGAGGCCTTGGACTCGTGCAGCTAAACAGAGCATTCAATGGCACTAGGATCAAGGTTGCAACGAGAAAAGGCAGGTGAGAAAATTCGTCTGTCGACTTGCTTCCGCTACAACACAGTCAAGCTTGACTGAGATTTGAAAGTCGGTAAAAGGGGGCTCCGGAGCAACGGCACGAGCAAAGCTCTGCCTACAGTGTACTGATTCAAATCCGTCGCGAAATCAGGGTTGGAGCAAGCAGGGCCACCAAACTATGCGGGGTAACGGAATACAGGTTAATTTCGATAGCCATTATCGGGAAATGTGTGCCCTATTATAGGGATCGGCGGACTAGTCGCACCCAACAAGTGAATATGACCAGGCACCTGGGCTTCCCCTCACTTGCGAGAACTTGTTGGACCTTGACCCTAGCCACCCACGTTCCTAAGGCCGAGGGTCAAGTCCATTGAGACGCATAGATATTATCGATGGCTTGTTCATTATACAAAAAGGTGCAAATGAGAGCAATGATTTGCTCAAGGCTTGTCAATCTTGTCTCATAGGCATGTGAGAATGCATATGCCTCGGTGTGTTGCGCGAAACCCCTGCCAGTTTTGCGTTTCCTTTTCCCCTCACGGCCGTCCAAGCCAGTTCCAATTCAGGCAATGCATCCGTTCCTGCATAATCACTGGTTGTAATGTAGGATGCAGTAGTACATCGGAAAGAGGATGCACAAACACGAGATAGCAGGGTGTCATGTATCACTTAGCGTGCCATAAGCCTCTTGAAGGCGGAACTCACCTCGGGAGTGCGTGACTGGTATCCTGTCTATGCTTCACGTTAAGCTTTTCAGTCTGCGTGGCAGGCTCATTGTTGGTACACCACCATGGACACTCAAGCCGGGACTAAGGACAACTACAAGCTCTGGCAGTCTATCTGCCCTATCATGAGATGGCTCTGGTAGCACGAAGGCTGTGATTTTGGTGTATCGGACTATTAGGTTCTCTTGATTTTAACTGTTGAATGATAGATGTATATACTACGTTCCATTTCTTTTCTCAATGCGTGCCGGAATGTCTCTCGATTGATCTGAAAGATATATTCTAATCGAGCACGTCGCCTTAGACCCAGGCTGGCGTTGCCGAAGTATTGAGTGTCTTTCTGTACATCCACTGAGCAAACCTGACGCTAGGTTCATCGATATATCTCGTGACGAGATCTGCCAACCAAACAGTAAAAGGTAGGATGACCAGGTGGGGGAGGAGAAAGGCTGGCTCCAATCCAAGAGGGCCAATCTTTGGCAAGGGAAACTTCTCAACCAAGTGTGCCAGGTTTTGCTGTTCCGAGTCTTTGTAGTAGCCGGCAATTGTATAGAGGCGATCCCCCAGCGTATTCAAAACAGGTCCGTGGACCAAATAAAGAGCAAACGAGATCCGTCCAAGATACTGGCAGAAGCGTGTCTCGAAGAACCTTCTCAGCCACCAAATACGAGGAATAGAGGCTACGAGTAGCACCGCAGCCCAGAAAAGGTAAAACCACTTGTAATCGAAGACGGCTTGAGGTTTGAGGAAGGAAAGGTAATACCATCCACGGTTTTCGCGCATCCTCATGACATCACCGGTATATGACGGGACGCCACCCAGGTACATTGAAATGAGGAACAAGTGATAGAAGATGAAAGTTCTGGCGGGCTCCAATCTTTTGAAGATATTCGGTAGGTCGTTCTTCTTCGCCAGAGAGTCAAGATCGCAAAGAACCATGCCCATCACGAACATGGCGCCGTACCATCCGTCCGCGATGTACATGAAGTAGAATGCGAGTCCAGCCTCGCACCAAAGCCGGGCATTTCTGGTACATCGAGAAAATGCGAGAAGTGCGGTGTATATGATGACTGAGCCTTTCATTTCAACTGGGATTGACCAAAGGTGAGGGTTCCAGCTGAAGAAAGGGCTCCCTCCAGTAGTGAAAACAAAGCTGAAGTTTTTCAGCTCGCAATACCAGAGCCATACATCTTCTATCCAAGTCGATGCACGATCTTTATTGTCAACCCAAGTACCAGATAGGTGAAGGAGCCCCATGTAAATGAACGTGGTAGCCATAAAAGGAAGATATAGTCTGATCCATCTCCTGAACAGGGCCGAGCCAAGGTTTTCCGCCAACTTGCCATGATCCCCGGACTGAATCAAGCCCAGCGGTTTGGCAGAGAGGACGTAACCAGAGATGACGAAAAATGTTGACACGGCGAAATGTCCACCAGTGAATAGATTTCGTATTCCAGGAAAGGCGACAAAGTAGTACTTGTTTTCGTAGCCAAAGGAATTTTCGAATATGCAATTCTGGATATGCGGCTCGTGTGCCCAGAGTTCGTGATGGTGCCAGTAGACCAGGAAAGCCGCGAATCCTCGTAGCCCGTCAAGATAAGCTGTAGGTCGTAAAGCATGCGGTTGCTTTGCATATCCAATGGGCCAGATGAAGGACTTCAGGCGGGCAAGGCTCAAGCGTGAAAGCCGCTTGCTTCGTGTGGGTGTCGTTAGCTTCCTGTCGACGCCTTGAGCCAGCCATTGAGATTTTGCAGACCAATTTGGCTTGATTTTGTCCCAATCTTGACTGTCAAGAATGCCATCATTTCTGGGAGACATTTTATGTACTTGCGAGATGTTGCATACGACGAGTGGTTGATGTGAAAAGGTTGACGTTTCAGCCTCAATTTCTTGGCGATGTCGAATGCGTGCTGACGGGTGCTGTCTGTGATTGTTCAAAGGATATTCCAGGACTCTGCATGGGCTCAATGCCAGTTGTCAACGAAAAGCCACCTGCAAAGAGGTGTAGTTAGGCTTAGCGTTGATCCTTGCGCTACTTTAATAATAAATACGATTGTGTTTGCCTTTATCAAGTTGTTCGTCCAAAGTTCACAAGCAAAAAGAGTATCAATTACTGACTGAACAGGGCGAACCTTGGGATAGTTCCGAGGTCGAATGTTGAAGTATGCGGGGTGATGGGCTTGCTCTAGGACCAACGTTCCACTGATCGTCCGGGGGTTCCTGGTTCAAAATGCGGGGAACTGACAAGGATAGAATGCAGAGAGCCAACTACAGAATCCCAACTAAGTGAACAAAGCCAATGGTGTGAAGACAATGCCACCAGAATCCCTTCCTCATGACGCATATCACATTTATTGGATGTATGATGGTCGATTGGTCCCTCTGGTCTTTCAAATGATGTTGCATTGGTTGGTTTAGTTAGGTAAGTAGTCCGACTTGTAAACCACAATGCCGACCGAAGCACACTCGGCGAATTAAATCGCCTCAGGGTTAGCTCTTGGAAATCGAATACTCTTGATTGGGAAGGTTACACCACCTGTCACTCCCTGACCATAGTTGCCGGTGATTCCGGTGGTCACGATCGTCCAATTGATTCTCAAACCAGCTTGGTCTCCCGGCCCTATTATAGCGCGAAATGCAGACGGCTACAATGAGTGCTTCTCGTCACGTCGGCGCATTCTGAATGGCTAAATTCCGGGCTGCTTGCTTGAGATAGTGGCCTATCGTCCCCTTTGAGCCGTGTAAATGAGAGAGAGCGCTGTTGAGCTCCCGTTGTTGCCTCTCTCGTATAGGGAAATAAGTGGATGTCTTCCCATAATTCATTATACAAGCGCAATGGGGGCGTCAATCAGGCCTGTACGGGACCAACACGATACAAACTCATTGAGGAAACCTTGGCGTTGCCCCCTCTTCTAGATCCCTGCGCCTCGGCTCGTGAAAGTGACATATGTGCGAAGGGATTATCTGAAGACGAGTAGGGGAACATTGGAATGGCTGTAAGGCAATCCCCGCCTCGGCGAAGAGGGTAACTGGTGTCGCGTGCCTACATGCAAGGAGCTCCTTCAAATCTTCACATGTACCCCGCTAGCTCCCCTTTATGTTCGTCGCATTTTTCTTTCCCAAAGCTTATCCCAAAAGCTTTTTGTTTCTTCGGCTGAACACATCCTTAGGCTTGCGATACCCTCAAGCAACATGTCTTCACCTATTATGAGCCCTTTAAGTCCAAGGAGCCCAATAGGCTCAACGAAAGCCAACCTCTTCAGAAACAGAGTTCCCACGCAACTTCGGAGATGCATAGCCTTGTACATAGCTTGTATATGCATAATTCTTCTTGTTGCAAACCTTGACTTGTTTGGGTCGGTGCCAAAGCCGGTCCACCTCTCTAAACGACGCAATCGGCATTCATCAATAAGCAACCGAGCAGCATTTCCCAAGAAAATATGGCAGTCTTGGAAGGTCGCACCGTTCGCTTTTGAGGCCGAGCAGGTTCTTACCGCACGTACTTGGACCGACAAGAATCCTGGTTACCGGTACGAGGTTCTCACCGACAACAACGACATGGAATACGTCGAAGAGCATTACGGCCCCGATGGATTTGACCGCCCAGACATTGTCGACATGTACCGCAACGTAAACGCTACCATAATCAAGGCCGATCTTCTTCGCTACATGATCATGTACGCGGAGGGGGGAGTCTATGCGGATATTGATGTCGAGGATCTTCGACCCGTCAGCAGATGGATTCCAGAGCGGTATGCCGAGGCGGATATCGACCTCGTTATCGGTGTTGAAATCGATCAACCACATTTCAAGAATCACCCAATTCTTGGCAAGAAGTCCATGTCCTTCTGCCAATGGACGTTCATGTCGCGTCCCGGTCATCCAGTCATGTTGAAGCTCGTTGAAAACATCATTGCGTGGCTCAGTGACGTCGCAAAGTCCCAAGGCGTTACCATATCGGAGGTCAAGCTTGACTTTGATGAGGTCATCAGCGGCACCGGACCCTCAGCTTTCACCAAAGCCGTGCTGGATGTGATGAGTGCGAGGTCTCACTCCGGACCAATAACATGGGATACCTTTCACGATATTGACGAGTCGAAGGTCGTGAGCAATATCCTAGTCCGCGACGTTGAGTCGTTCGCTGCAGGCCAAGGCCACTCCGACTCAGGAAACCATAATTCCAGAGGTGCCCTTGTCAAACACCATTACCATGCTTCGAACTGGCCCAGCCGACACCCCAGATTCAGACACCCCATCTTTGGTGAGGTCGAGAGGTGCAACTGGAACATTGAGTGCGTCATGAAGTGGGATCAAGACATCGCTGCATTCAATTCACTTCCTCCCGAAGAGCAAAAGCAAGAAATTGAAAAGCACGATAATCTGCAGAGGCTTCAGACACAACAAGCTGAGCAGAAGGCCGAGGAGCAGAAGGATGCTGCAAATATGGCGCTACATATCCCACCCCAACAACCTCTTCAAGCTCTTGCCCAGCAGCCTGCACTGCAAGAAGAGTTGAGATTGAAGTGAATCATATCCTTGCTGTCTTACCTGAAAAAAACGACAATAGCAAGATATATCACATTACCTTCATATAGGGGGTAGCCATTACGAGTAGAGTCAGAGGCCATGGAGCCAAGATCAATGCATGCTAGAGAAGGACTCTTGGTTTTGTTTTGATGAAACGTTACAAGTCAAGAGTTTGAAGCAATGGTCGGAGGTGCATCACTTGGGTACAGAATCATATACAGTGCCTGGGAACAACCTGTTTAAATAACTGTTCAGGTCAAGTCCTGCCATGTTCTGTTCCTCACATCTCGATGACTGAACAAAGAAACAACTCATCTTGCCAAACACGAGCACCAGAACAGATAGATACAGTTGAAAAAAGTCAAAAATAAGAGCAAAAATTACTGCAGATGATCGTAAAAGCCATTGGTATTCTTGGTAGCTTGAAATTATCCATACCAGCTTCGGCGAGAAACTGATTTGACAAAACAGCATGTCGTCACGATATATAACTACAGTTGTGGCAGTGATAACTGTGGACCAATTTTTGTCATCACACAATATATAAGCCATTCAGTAGTCTATAAGAAAACAGATCATGTACATCATAGCATTGGCTTGTCTGATGATCAAAAACATAGAAAAGAAGTGATGTCGAATACTTGAAACCATTTCTATTGGCTGTACATCAGTTGTCTTGCCGCTTTACGAGTACTCAAATCGCAGCTCGTAAGTTCTGTTGAATGATAACTAAGTATTTTGAGTCCAGGTTTATACTGAATAGTTTATTACTTCTTCATGTTTAAGTACAAATCTGCTATATCACTAATCGATTGCATATTATACTTTTGGCAGTTGATGACATTTTGGCGCTAGGTATACTTAGAAAATAAGTTTCTGCCCAGCCTGTCCAGGCACAGTTGCGACGATTTTGGAAGAACCGAGGAGCATGTAAGAGTAAGGAGGAGAGTTGGCGTTCAAGCTACCAACGGGAGCAAGGTTGGAAGCACCGCCCAGATCGTTGTCAATTGCTACAGCGTAGCCGACGATGTCAGAGTCCTGGGAGGTAATCGGGACGGTGACATTCTTGAAAACGTTGCTTTGGATAAGGACCTGAGCTTTCTGTCTGGTATTGATGGCAGAGTTACCACTGCGAATTATCAGTAACTATTTGCAATTAGAAGATTAAAGTATAGAACATACTTCAGATAGTAAGAGTTGTAGATGTGGCCGGTGCCGAATCGCAAGGACGGACCGCGAGAGCCAAAGTTGGCCCAATAGTTATTGGCGTAAGTGATTCTAAGGTGACCACTATCCTCGTCACCGTTGTTCTCGCTGTGACCAATCAAGGAAGTCTTCCAGTGGTCATGAAAGTACGTGCTGGAGGATGTCATTATGAATGTTTTCTGCTTGACCGATTGGGAAGTCGACGTACTAAGAAATGGTAATGTAGTCGGCTCCGTGCGAGGCATCCACTTGGCCGTCATAGTAGTCCTTATCAGCCACAAGAGCAGAGCTGAACTCGCTGTGATCAATCCAAATGTTGGTGCTCTCCTTGAAAAGTATGTTGGTCAGTCTCTCGAGCGCAATTTGTTTATTCCCCATGTTCCGTACCATACCTCAATTCTAACACCGTCACCAGTAGAAGCCAGTACTTTTGAAGACTTGATGTTGCGAATGATCACGTTTGATTGGCGGCGAATATGTAGACCAATACCTTCAAAACCTATTTAGTCTTGTGAGTCAAGATACAAATATTAAATCATTGGGACACACCGCTTACCCCCTCCAGCAAGTCCGATCACAGACTTGTTGCTTCCAACACGAACATTGGCAGTTCCCTTGATAATTTCCTGAACGACCACGATTCTGGCCGCAGTTTCCTTCTCGTTGACAGCGGCAGTGAACTGAGCAAGGGTTGAGACAGTGGTGACGGTTCCGCCTGACCCTCCGGAGGTTCTACAACTCTATCAGCTTATCGTTCTGAGAAGCGGCTGGCCAGGAGACTACCCTCCGTTCAAGGTAGCATATCCCAGCGTCGCTTTGTCCGAGATAGATGCACGCTTGACAAGGTGATGCTTCTCAACTACATTGTCGACAGTGGGGGTCGGGGTCGCAGCGGCAAGGGCGAAGAGTGTCGCCAAGGCTTTGGGGATCCTCATGTCTGGAGAATCAGGTCGTGGGTAAGACAACAGAAAGGAGTTCAAATCTGCCGAGAGTGCTTAATGTTGGAGTTCTGAGTGTGCTGAGCGGTTGAAACCCCAGAAACATGGTTCTTGAGCCAGGTCTTTATACACATCTCTCTCAAGTGTTTTACTACGTACAATCATCTGACTCGCAAGAGTCTTTCCATGAAGAGATCAACCTCTAATCAAGAGAAATTGCGGAATGCCTGACGACATAGTGGCTTTGATTATGCAAGTCCAAGTATTTTGAGACGCAACGAACTATGGGGCGCCATTGGAGACCGAGCTTCATATTCTGGATGATTCCGCGAATCAAAGTCTGTTGTTGTATTGTAACTGATAAAATCCCCGTCAGATGTGCCCCCCCCCCCCCCCCCCCCCCCAGCATATATCCAGTCCGCCTTCAGCAAAGGAATCCTTTTGTTCAGGCATCTAACAGCTGAGAAGGAACATATTTTTCCTCGAAATAGCGTCTTGTCTAGACTTAGACATGCAGCAGCATTTCAGCTACACAATTTCTCCCCCACACCAAAAATCAGACTACTAAAACCAAGGAAAATTTCCCATTGGCCAACGGCCAAACTATTGTGTGAAAGCACGTCCATGTAAATGGATGCGTCTCGTTGGACGGGATTGTGAAGCAGTAGTTTTCCCTTTCTTGGGTGACGGAGTGAGCAATGCGGAAGAGAAAGAAAGAAATCCATCGCTCATCATCGACGAAAGATTATGTGTTTTCTCTCCCCAATGTAGATCTAGGATGTTAATTTTCTATACACATCTTAGCGAAGGCAATCCCGTTGGAAGTACATGTAAACAAGGTTTTGACACTAGATACAGAACTCTGCCATTGATATGACAGCCACTAAGGAAGTGGAAAGAATACAAGGCATCATATATATCAAAGCCGAGTCGCATCATGTAACTCAATATAAAGCGACCTAAGCAGTGTCTGGGCAGGTTTTCGGTACCATTTCTTCTTAAGGACGTTTTGGCACTCTTCACTCAGGCGGACGACACAACGCGTGCTTTCTATATGAGGATGTCACCACAGGCCAACTGCCGCTTTTGGATATATATCTGGCATAACCCCAGAAGTGAAACCACTATGCTGTAGTCGGTATCTTTCAATTCAACACCCTGGTTGTGTGTTTCGTTGCCTTCGGAATTGCAAGCAAGGTATCCAGAATCTGGTCACAGCAGCTCGCGTGCCTCGCCACCCTGACGTTCTCTACTCTTGTTTTTCAGAGACATGCTTTAGTTTCCTCGTTAAGATATCAATACGGGTCTTCAAAAACATTCTCGTGGTCATTCTGTAGTGCGTTACTATATTTATAGCTGTCAGGAAGCTTCTGTTATAATGGACACTTGATCGCAATAGAGCCAACCCAAGAACAGACGTGTGGCGAGGGGGCTGTGGTCAGGTGCTCAACGTTTCGCCTCCGCGAGGCGACTGCTTTTACGGTATATCGGTCACCACCAAGACGTTGAGAGAAGTAGGGAGGTAGTTCGATGGCCATATTTTCAAAGGTTCATTATGTCAGGTGCACGGGCACAGCTATGCCTTATCAAATGGTGAGTTGGTTCTTCGGGTACTGAAAGGTTAGGTCAGTAAGTCCATTATGGAACAAGTGATATTTCCAAGCGATCGAAAATTAAGTAAATGGTCCAGAATCTAGGACACGCCGGTCTGTCTTCATCGACTTGCCCCACCAAATTCTCTGGGTGCGGCGTTTTTGCGTTGAAAGATGCCCAGTATTAATCACTTTGGTAACAGAATGCCCGGCATCAGTCGACATTGGAAGGTTTACCCAAAGAGTTGTATACAAGCCTTGGGCGGTTGGAAGGTCCAAGTAGGTTTATAATCTCTTAACCTCTCGGTACGCAGCATTATGTTGAAAAGACATCCAGCCTACTTAAAATGTCGATATTATTCCCCAGGCAAGTGAAATATCCCGCGGTGTTAGCCAACCGGCATCTGTTCTATGTAACTCTTCTCCATGAAACTAATATTACCCCTGGTTACATACCTTACATTCATTTCCACTGACCCATAATCACATGCTCTTGAAGTAGTATCTCAAAATGACTTAGATCATACCTGTGTTTTATGACGACTCAGGCTTCAGTGGCAAGTACAAGGATATGCTGAGTTGACATGCTGTAACCGCTTAACGGAAAGGCACCCCCGAAAAACGTATCCTTGAACCGAGTGCCCTTGAAGCAAACTCACTCGATGAAAGCGCATCTTGGACATCGCTAGATGCTAATCGCGGTTGTGAGATGTTCAAGTCTTGTTTATAGCTTCTGTTTCGTTAAAGCCGAAGTATTGTGAGCACATTAGCGTGCTGTGACAACGAAAGTGGAACCGCAATTGCCAGACGGCAGTTGGACCTCATATCTCGTGTTGTGAGGGGACCCGTGTGCTGGGAGGTCACGTGACCTCCCGGGCCCCTCACCTTATTGCCAGCCTCTGCCCATAGCCTTGAGAGGAGGATTTCCTCATCACCACACACCACTACAGATCACCACAATACCATTGCTATTGTGCCTCACTTCTCGCTGTTGTGCTCCCACATCTCGTGACACGTGCAAACTTCACACCACACCTGCCGTGCTTACTGATGTCATAGAAGTGTCTATGGTGATATTGTATTTTGGGTGACTCATAATTAGACTATTCCTAAACTTCTGTAACAGGTAGCGGATATGCTACTCCTAAGGAAGACTGTTCCGCAAATCGGAGCTAGATCACGTGATTTCCGGCCGCCAATGTCTACACCAGGCAAAACCATGTAAAAGTAAGACTCATCTGCACATGTCTGTGCCAAAGCTACCAGCGCAGTGGCGCAACATGACCGAATGACAGTCGCTCAGCCTCCAGGCACTGCAGTCCGGATGTTCCTCGGCTATGCGCGTGCACATCTCTCTCACCTCGGGAGTCGAAGTCGGCGCCGACCGTGTGATCTTCGGGACGCCGGCATAACAAGATGTGGTGGGTCATATCGTGAAGCAGGGATATCCCAACGCACGCCAAATGGCCTTGACGCGTGAAGCAGTGGGCTTCCCCTAACTTGATGTAGTAATTGCCGAGGCATTCCCCACCAAAGCATCATTGCCGGGTCGCCGAGCCGGAAGACGAAACGTAAGTTTGATCTGGACGCAGTTGAAGACATCAATTCTACAAAACCCCAGAAGGCCCCCAGTTCCCCAGGAAGTCTTCCCCAGTCCTAATCTACTTACCCCATTCTCGACTATCGTACGGATACTCAGCCAACATGCCGACCACTCCAGACTGGGTCAAAGCCCTCCAGCCATCGGGACCTCAAGGGACCGAGCTTCTCGCTCAGGAGAGAGCAAAGTCCAACCTCAATGTCGACCAACTTGCGACGTTCATGTTCACAGACGAGGCTCTCCGACGCAACGAGAGGATATTAAACATCCTCAAGAACGATCCCGTCTTCGACAAAACCCAAAACTACTTCCGTGGCCGCGAAGCCCGAATCGAGACGGCGCTGGCGAGGGGCAAAAGGCTCTTCCAGCTGAACAAGGAGCACCAATGGTCGCAGGATGAATATATGGCTGCCAACGACCTGATCGCCGAGGCGACACCTTACGGGATGCACGCGAGCATGTTTCTCGTTACGTTGCGCGAGCAAGGCACTCCAGAACAACATGAGCTTTTCCTCAAGCCGGCACTGGACTACGAGATCATCGGATGCTATGCCCAGACCGAGCTTGGCCACGGCTCCAACGTGCGAGGCCTGGAGACGACGGCCACCTGGGACCCCTCCGACAAGACCTTCGTTCTGCACTCCCCGCACCTGACCGCCTCGAAGTGGTGGATCGGTTCCTTGGGCAAGGCCGCAACGCATGCTGTCGTGATGGCTCAGCTGGTCCTCAACGGCAAGAATATTGGACCCCACCCTTTCGTTGTCCCTATCCGCGACATGAAAACCCACGAGCCTCTTCCAAACGTTCACGTTGGCGATATCGGCCCCAAGTTTGGCTTCAACACCATGGATAATGGTTTCCTGCTTTTGAATAATGTCAAGGTCCCGCACAACCACATGCTTGCCCGTTTCTCGTCCGTCGACCCGAATACGAGCAAATATAGCAGGCCGGCGAACCCCTCGCTGATCTACGGCACTCTTACCTGGGTCCGATCCAACATTGTTCTCCAATCGGGCTCTGTGCTCGCCAAGGGTGTCACCATTGCCACCCGCTACTGCGCCGTCCGCCGCCAGTTCCAGGACCGCGATGCCCCGGCCAACGAGCCGGGCGAAAACCAGGTCCTCAACTACACCATGGTGCAGATCCGCCTGCTGCCATTGCTTGCCGCAACGTTTGCCCTCCACTTCACCGGCCGCGGCATGATCAGCCTTTACAACGAAAATCAGAAACGCATGAGCGCCCTGGCAGGCAAGGTTGGCGATGGGAACCGCAATCCTGGACCTGAGGAGCTGAACCCCGGCACGGACCTTCTCGCTGACCTCCATGCCACTTCGTGTGCGCTCAAGGCCTATGGCTCAACCGTTGCAGGTGAGGGTCTGGAAATTTGCCGTCGTGCTTGCGGTGGCCACGGTTACTCCTCCTTCAGCGGTATCGGGTCATGGTATGCGGACTATCTTCCTACACTTACGTGGGAGGGAGACAACTACATGCTTACCCAGCAAGTCTCCCGCTATCTTCTCAAGTCCGCCCGCTCTGTACTGAAAGGCAATTACGGCAACAACGACACCACGCGCATTCTCTCCGAGTTCCTCCGCCGGCGCGACATCGGCGCCGCCTTCGACGTTCTCGACTCGGACGAGGACCTCGTCGCTGCCTTTGCCTGGCGCGTCTCTTTTCTGACGTTCGAGGCACTCCGTCATAGGGATGAAGACAAGCAGTCCTGGAACAGTCTGCTTGTCGACTTCTGGCGTCTCAGCACGGCGCACGCGCAGTATATGGTCGTCAAGAACTTTTACGAAGCGCTCAACGACAAGGCCACGACCGAGCAGCTCGACAAGGACACAGTCGGCTTGCTGCATAAGCTCTTCAGGCTATATGCCTTGAACACGCTCGAGCAGGAGGCCAGTGAGTTTTACAGCTCGGCGGCCGTTACAGTTCGTCAGATCACGCTTGCGAGGACAAAGGCGGTCATGACTCTTCTGGAAGAGATTCGCCCCCATGCCGTGCGTCTGGTTGACGCCTGGAAGTTCGACGACTGGGTACTGGACAGCAGTCTGGGCCGCTACGATGGCAAGGTCTACGAGGATATGTTCAAGCGCGCTAGCGAGGACAACCCGCTGAACAGCGTAGTTTTTGACCCGAACCCGAACAGTAAGGTTTTGTTCAAGAAGGATGAGAGAAAGAACTTGAGGAGCAAGCTCTAGACGATCATTACACTCTAGACTAAAGATCATCTGTGGTTCAGAGTACGTGTTATCTTTATAGATTTACTAGCGCAATGTCTATAGAATGAGTGAGGGCATTTGTATATCATCATCCATCACCCTCAATCGTACCATCTGAGCCTCCTATTCTACCTGCATGTCGAAGAGCGGATGACGTAGCCATCAAAATCGGGTAGCATCCCTTTTGATGAGGTCCAATGAGCTGAGCCGTCCGCCCTTCCCACAGCTAGCTCAAACTCCTCCAACATTGCTCACGCGCCGTCTTATCCTCGTGGCGTGCCCCGCGAAAACTTGAACCGTCCCTCCGCCCCGCCAGCAGGATCGACAAGCTTACCCTGCGACGAACCGTCATAAAGCGGGATCTGGCCGTCGTACTCTCGAATAGGACTCAGCCTGGCCAGAGAACGCGAACCGAGGTTCTCAAACAGCTGACCAAGAACGCGCGCGTACGATCGCGTGAAGCCCATGTAGGGCCCGCCCCCATGGTAAGGCACACCCGCCGGGTCCTTGCCGTCGATGACGACAACCCACGGCTCCAGGTCGAGATCCGGAATCTTGCCGGGGACAAAGTCTGGTGCTCTGACAAGGGAAGCCAGCGCAGGCTCTTCAACGACGATGCAGGCGTCGCGGCGCACGTCGGACGGCCACTCTTCGTCGTCGTCGTCGTCGTCGTCGTCGTCGTCCGAGGGCCTCTCACGGCGTATGAAATCAACCCGGGCATGTAGTCAAAGTTGGATACAGAGGTGGTATTGTTGGGATTCAGGACTTGATGTTCACCGTTCCAGGGCCTACGGCCGGAGCTGTGCTGGTTGAACGGAACGCACGAATTGAGCCAGGGCTCGGCTGGCTTATGGGGTGCGTATCCCAAGGCTTGTTGACAGCCATAGTCTATGAGCTGACATGTCTTCCAGACTTCCATATTCGGGTTGGTGGAGCCATCGGATCGAAGCTGCAGAAGAACGACTGCCCCAAACTGCAAACTGGCCGGAAAAGTGAACAAGAACTGTATGGCGGCTTCCATGCTTGTGCACCTGACGCCTCAGAACTCGTGGATCTGGACGGCAGGCCGCGATCTTGACATTGTTTTACAGGATCAAATTGACATTTGCTTATGTCGCCCGAGGTGTCTTGATGGAGTCTCAGGGCCCGGCTTAGCTCTACGGAACAACTTCCGAGCACAACGTTTTGTATCAGTACCAATTCTCCAACGCCAAGAACGTCCTAATGGCAATGGTTCAGACGGAATATCCATACTTTCAGGAAGTCCCCAAAGCGCCGGGTCCCTTCGAAGACGGTGGCTTTGCAACGAACCTTCGTTTTACGACTGCTCCAGTGGCTCTTCCAAATGCGGTGTCTCGTGGGCAGTGCATATCATTGACGCTGAGCAAATTCATATCTCGGGCGCCCGTATGTATTTTATAATTCTCGCTAGATGGTATTCCAAGAAATAGAGCTACAGCAGGTCTTTATAGTTGGTTCTCGCGACATTCATAAGACTGTATTAAGACAGAGGACTGCCAAGACCGAGGCTTTGAGATTGACAAGAGCACTGATGTTTGAATCTATAATCCCTGCGCAGAATCTATCCGCGAGATGGCGAGTCCGGCCAAGAGCATTGCTACAATGGCCAAAGACAATCAGAACGGGTTTCTCTCTTCCATTCTTGCCTGGGTCCGCAACGGCACCATTGGAGAGCGTGATTCCCCGGTTTTGTCTTATATAACGCAACCGACGGCGTCGACATTCTTGACAGTCTTTCTGAGGGTCGCAAGACGGCATTGACAGGGGTTGTCAAGTGCGACTACGGCACCTCGCGATTCCGAGAGCTTCGATACTGAGGCGCGCTGGAAAGCAGAAATTGTACGGACTCGGTCTGTGACGCGGACTGCGGTCGCTCTATCGAGCTCTGGTTCGACACTGTGACCTCGGTTTGCACGGGGATTCGGGAAAATGATGCCATCCCTAACCAAGCGGGCGGTATTGTCTGGGCAGCATGGCACAAAACAAATCTAATGGACTCGAGTTCAGATCAATACTACGGAGTTAAAGCAGCCTTCAAATCATACCCTCCAAGAGATAGTAACCTAACTTTCGATTCTAGATATCATGAGTAATCTCAAGACCTTATTCGATATCAAAGACATGCCGCGAGACGAGCTGTGTTCATTCTGTCACGTGGAGAAGCCCCGTTTCATGCAGCAGTCGAGTGCCTATTCGACCTATGATGAAGATTGGAAAGGCGACCTGGAGTACGTCTACTCGACTTGTGGCCTCAGCGTTCCGACTGAGGTCATTCCGCCTCTGATGGAGGCCGAGCCTGAATCGCCAGGACTCTGCATCTCCGACGAGTTCTACACAACCTCATCGGGCGACACGTGCGACTCCATTGCGCTCGCACATAAGGTCGCATCCGCCGCACAATACATGGTAAATTCGGAGCTCTACGGATGTGATTCCATCACCACAGGCCAGGAACTCCGTTTGCCCCTCTCGTGCCCGAAGACGTACGCCCTCCAAGAGTCCGACTCGTGAGTGTCCACCGAGATGGCGCAGAACCTGATTATGGGCGATGTTCGCCGTTACAACCCGTGGTTAAACCTCGACTGCCCGAATCTACGCGTTGCCACTCCCGTTTTGAGAAGTGTGCTGTGTCTTGGACCGCAGGATGCCGACATCACTGTGACAGCGCCGGTTCCCGGCAGACCTACGGCGGCGCCCGGCACGGGCGATGGGTATACTGTCAACCCCATTAACCCACCCGAGGGAGGAGAGGTCGCCGAGAGAACCGCATTGCGCTGTGGATGATGGTTCTTAGTGAGCGACCCCGCGTAGACCTGTGTAGCGATGTGCGTCCAAAGCGGCATCACGCCGGCGCTGATATTGGAGGTCAACTCGTCCCTCAATTCAGCGGACTGTTCGGCCTCACTTGGAGTAGGGGAGGCATATTTTGTGGGGCGTGTTTGTCAATGGAACATGGACCCTATTACCCAGAGCTGGCTTCAACTGCCGTGCCACAGAAGATTCAGTCGGTCTGGAATTAAGTGAAAGCTGTAACTGTGAATCGAGACATGCCGAAAGAACTCGTACTCGCGGTGAGCTAGCTGTACTATGTAGAGGCCTTTGTAATATCGTTACCTACCTCTCTTGCCAGGATGTGGATGGTAGGTTTTTGATAGATTGACGGGCTCTGTGTACCCATGCTGTCGCAAAAACGACGCCATTATTCGCAAGCAGCAATTAACGCCTTATGTACGTACTACGTACAACACACCCCCCCAGATCGCAAAGATCTATCTTTATGATCTGTCTGCCTACATGATCACCGGGTTAACAGGGAAGCCATCATAGCCACCCCCCTAGGCTCACTTTCTAAGACACTTTTGTATCTACTAGAGTTAAAACGCTCCCTGTCCATGGCTTGCGTGGGATTTGATACCGCAGGGTCTATGACGCTTAGACGCTTAACTCTAGGGCTAGTGCTATTGTAGCATACTAGAGCGAACTGGGCTTATAATTGTTGCAGAAACGACGCCGTTAATTGCAAGCAGCAATTAACGCCTTATGTACGTACTACGTATAACACATGCAAAGCAACAAGACATGTAACGGATTGCTTCAGCAAACGCCTTCTGACCCTAACAGACATCAAAGTTGCTGATGATACTGATAAATCATTATATAACTCAAATACCACTGTAGATTTATAAATGATTTGTCCACACGCTAGTCTGGACCTGGAGCAATCACATAAGAATGGGCCATGGCTCTGCTTGCCCAATACACACGAACTGTGAACACTAAGAGCGATTGCGTTGATCGCTGACGGAAAGACGCATTCGGTACATGAAAAAACGGCGAAGCGGGCCTTTCCAGTTGGAGGAACTTGGAGAATCACAGCGACAGTAGTTTCACATAACTTGTGCATGATCAGTTGCAATGTATGGGTTTTCGAATTTCTCTTTCTGACATGGCCTTGCTTGGATTGATGGGCAAGGCTAACCCTAAGCTATTTTCTGTGTCTACTGGCGTACTTTGCAAAGCATTACTTGTTGCAAGTTAGCAACCCGAGGGTCCCAAAACTAGAAGCGAAAAAAAGAAATGAAGTCGGCTGTGTTCTCAGACATCCAAGGAAGTATTATACGCTCATCGCACGTCAAAAGGCTCTTGCGACGGCTTGCGTGGAAACTGCGAATACGAGGGAAATTTCATCGTAGAACAAAAGGATTAGGAAAAAAGCAAGCATCAACTTACCATAACAAAATAAACACCAAAGGGAAACATCAGACTCATGCCCGAAAATGTTCGAAGGTGTGAAATTGAAGTCAAGTGATTGTATAATAGTCGTAGAAGTTTTTGGTTCTTTAAATATCTATCAACGTCTATGAAGTGGGTCTACAGGTTGGATTCTGGGTTAATCCGGAAAAAATAGACCGGTCGGATAAGCATTGATCCGGAGCAAGGTTGGGACCTCCGAATCCCCACAGACAGTTCGTTGTCTCTTCCCTGACATTGGGAATAACTCAATCTGCAACTCCCAGATTCCCCCGGTCCCTGTCTTCATCGAAGATCCATGTTCTATAGTAAACAATGAAAACCCTCATTATCTCAACCACCGTCCTTGTGCAACATCTCCATATGCTGATGGACGCTCCTGAGTCAAAAAGATGCGACAATCTGTAAGCGCCCGGGTTAGTTACAGTGTTTTCTGCTTAAGCATCTTGGCGGCGCGGCGACACGAGGCGAAGCAGTGAAAACCTCATGATGGAGAAAGGCAACCGAGCCACGGCGGCACAACTCCCCAGGCGCGTGACATCAGTAGCGTATGAAATACGGCGATCTACAGTGAGCAAAAAAAAAATGCCCGAGATGGCACTGCTGCTTGCGCTCTAGTGTGTGTAGAGAAGACAGGGACTTTGTTTGGATGGGGTGACGTCAAGGTCAGTAGCTCCCCACCAAAGCTTTGTCCGAGCTCCCATCCATCCCATCCCTTCATCCCTTCATGTACCTACGTTAGATCAAGTAGCTAAACTAACTTTCACAAACTACCCCATCCCGTCTTCGGTCACGATCATCCAATAAATACTCAACCCCTCAGGCCCGAGGCCTGCCATCAGCCAAGATGCAAATCCGCAGCAGCTCGATATCTTCCTCGATTCTCGCAGCCATATCCGCTGACTCCAGCAACCCGGACAGGCCAAGCCTCCAAAAACGCATCTTCCGCCTTCTTGCAACCTTCCTCTCCGTCTTCCACCTCCCCCTCGCCCGCTACCGCGCCTCAGACTTCCTCGAGCTCCGCCACAATGTTTGGCAGCTGGACGAGCACGAGTACGCAAACTCGTTCCATCTTTCGCAGAAGGCCGCTAAGGGCAAGGGACGCGAATCCGACCTCAAGCCTGTTGGCGACCTGGGCTACAGCGGCTCGACCTTCTTCACCACGGCCGACGGCAAGTTCCTCATCAAGTCGCTGCCCCGCCGCTTCGAGCACGAGTTCTTTACTCACGACCTGTTCGGCGCCTACGTCTCCCACATGAAGAAGAACCCACACAGCCTTCTCGTACGCATCACCGACATGGTTTACACCTCGATAGCCACCCTCGGCGGCATCTTGGGAACGGCACCTACCCACCACATCATTATGGAGAACCTCCTGTATGGCAAGGCGGAGGAGGAGACGGACCATAGGAAGAAGCAATGGGAGACGTACGACCTCAAGCCGAACGACTACTTCTTCCCCGAGCGGGACATCGCCAACGGCCGCCTGGCCCCGGAGAGCGTCAAGGAGAGGCTGATTGACGAGTTTGACGACAAGATCCGGGTGACGGCGGCCCAGAAAGAGGAGCTGCTTGGCCTCCTCGGAGCTGACACTCAGCTCCTCGCCGATAACAACGCCGTCGACTACTCTCTCTTCCTGGTCCGCTACCCGGGTCCAAACGTCCTGGACGAGCCGCGCGATATCCCGACCATCAAGTCCAACGCGAACGAGTGGCGCACCGGCCTGACGGATGTAGACGGCAATTGGACCTATCGCATGATTGTGCTTGACTTCTTCTGGGCCAAGCACAAGTTCCGCGCCAAGGCCATGACGGGGCTCGTCAAGTCATATAACGTCATTGCCGGCCACGGGCCCATGAGCATCACCGCCAACCCCATTGAGTACCGGGAGCGGTTCCTCAACATGGTTCGGGACCTCATCATTGAGGCGTGAGATGCCTGAGCGATGGATTTTGGCTGCAAGGACTTTTGTTTACTGGTCACCATATCAGAGCGCGGCGTCAAGATGGGAAGCTCATATACCCACTTTTTGTTTTCTCACATTCCTTTTCCCCCCAAATCAGCAGTTTTCCATCGGATACCAGAACAAAAGTTTTCCGCTATCGTCTTGCCATCGGCACCTCAATACTTAAGTTAGATACCGAAGCAGCCCAGAAGGGCACGGCCGGTTGCTTCCTCAATTGGAACGTCATTGGAAGTGATGCTGTGCATGAGCAACAAGAGCGGGCGCAAAACTGCATTGTAAGTGATTGACGGACCACTTGCAGCTTTAACCACTCCCTGTGTGCTCGTCGGCGCATTCAAAATGGGGAACAGAGCTGCAAATTATCCATGTCATTCATTTACCACACCTTCATATTGTGGGTCGGGCACTGTATTTTTGTCCAGGAAATCAGGTCCGCCTCCCATCGTCCACCATGGCTTGCTGTCCCGTTGTCGTCGCTCAGTGTACACAGACTCCAATCACGCATCGAGGCGCAAAGATTGCAAACGAGTACTTCATTAAGACAGCAACATGCTTGCAAAAAGTGCAACATTAATGCTTATGATCAAGCTCAAGTGCCCAGAGGCGGATTCGAACCGCCGTCAACACGGATCGCTGTATAGAAGAACCACAACGTATCATCCTAACCAACTAGACGATCTGGGCGACCGACTTTCGACTTGCTCGTTTGCGGGATTCGCGATACACATCATCCGCACGAACGAGGAGCTCCAATCTGCGAAGCACGTATCTTATCCAGTCGGTTGTGTAGCGCTTTTTGCCCCTGCAAAAGTCAAGATGGTTCATTTTAGTTTTGCTGTTTCTGGAAGTCCTCGTTTGCTTCTCAGATGTTATCTAACCGACTCGAACGCTTCAACGTTTATATCGCCCACCACCTCCCCCCTTCCACGGAACTCACCATCTAATTTGCAACTGCTTGCTTCTTGAAATGCATTCGTCTCTCGTTCTCAAGGGTCGTATCCTGCGCTATCACAAGGTCTGATCTGTGTCAAGGTTGTCATCGCTCTACATTATGTGCACAAAACTGATAACTTCATGTTACATTCACTTTCTTACACCCACCCTCCCAAGATGAGACCCCAACCTTGCAGGTGGGCTGTTCCCTTTGACAGCATATGTCAATGAAGTTGCTCAATGGCATAGGTTCTTTCTCTTCTATATCTCTTTTCTCTCTCATTCCTCACTTTCCATACCATTGTCTCAATTCTCTACCACCCTCAACTTCAACCTCTTTCCCTCCATTCTCATCTTTCACCACTGGGTATTGGAGCACCTCAACCGCCACACAATCAGGTGCGGAAGTGTCTCCTACGTCTACCTTCAATTTCTTTTGCTTCATTCTCTCCACATAATCCAGATTCCTAGGCGGCGCTTAGCATGACATAATCCCAATTACATTCATCTCCCGTGTCTCTTCGATGCCAAGGTGAGTGGGCATGGAACGCCAAGGGGCGTCTGAACCTCTTCACCTCTGTTGCTGACAGCGGCTTACCCTCGCGTCTAGAATCAATAACCCAGCATCAACGTTTCCCACAACTTCCCACACCACACACGACCGTCAGTGATTTGAAGACTCGTATACGCCGCAAAAGAAATTCAAGAAAAGTACGAACTCCAGTCGTTGGATGGTTGCAGTGCCTGAAGTCAGCAGGAACTCCTTTGTGCCCAAAGCTGCGCATCAATCTACAGCAGTCTCGTCCATCAAGGCCTCTTGGCTTGACGCAGATATACCTCGGCAAGTGGCAATTGATTCTGCCGGTTTAAATCGAATCAATACATGGAGCAAAAATCCGCGTCTTGAGGTAGGTAAGTTTACTCCTCAACAGCCATATCAGCTTCCTTTGCCAAATATCCCAACACAGCGGCACCTTCGGTTCACAGGGCAGTTCCTTCCCCTTTCACCTTCGCTCTGTCTCTCTCTTACTCTTGCCATGAACCTGCTCTCTCCTTCCCCAGCCTTTAGCATCATTACCTAGCACCTTCTTTTGGAAGGGCCAGCCAGATCTGGGCCAAAAAGAAGATCGCGAGCGTGTCTCATTCTCTTACTCCTTCCCTCTCAAAAATACCCAGCTTTCCACTCTCACCTCTTCTCGCCCAGTTCTCGATGTCACAGTGCTCCCCAAGTTGACAGAGAAAGTCGTGACTAGAGGCCCAGATATGCACCGAGGAGGGGCCTTTGCACAATCTTCTCTCTAATATATTGTTATGCTACTACGACACTACAGCTTTCGAGTTACTAATCTCTTTCGTTGTGCAGCCCTCTTCCTTAAGATACTGAAAGCTTTTAGTCAACAACGTGGCCCACACAGCAGTCACTTCGCCAAGCAATCGACAAGGCAGCGTAGAAACAATTCACCATGGTCGATAGATTCGACTCCTACTTCCCCGGCCGCATCATGGGTCAGCCACAAGATGACGATGGATCCACGGTATACGTGTCCACCGACAACGGCTGGACCAACGACGAGAGAAGCGTCACCGGTAACCCCGGCCCGCCGACGTTCGCTGGCCCGGCCACTCATTCGAAATCCCCCAACCTCATCGACTTTGATTCGTCTGGTTACGGGGATATTCCCTCCAGCAATAACCTCACGGAGAAGACGACTATTGTCATGAATCAAAACTCTGACCAAACTGGAACCGACAATGCCGTCAAGGGGGTCCAATCACTTGGTCTTGGTTCTCATTCCCACACTCAGAGTGAAAGCAACCTGGATCCTGCATCGGCAGGCTCCATTTGCACCGGCTCGTAAGTCATGGCTCTTGGATTTACCACAGCGATCCTACGTTCATTTGAACCCAATCACTGACGTAGGCCCTAGCTTGCCCTTGACCAGAGACCAAACTTCCCCACCGAGCTCTTCCCCATCGTCTTTTGTCGAAGCTCGCCAGGGCCGCTGCCCATCAGACGATATGATAGCATCCTTTCCGGCTCGTATCACGCAGCTCGAGCACGAGCACGAAACTCTCAAACGCGAAAATGATCGTCTTGACTGCATTAACGAGGATTTGAAGCACAGAGTCGCCAAGGGCAATGCTACCATTGGGAAGTTGACGACGCAGCTGTCAGAAGCTGAACTTTTCAGATGCCGATGTCAGCAGTATGCTGCAGATATCAGCGAACGCAACAAACTGGATCAAGAGTTCTTGCAGGAGTTGCAAGAGGAGCTCGACTACAACAAGACACAACTGGAAGAGTTCAAGGCAAAGTACAACAGAGTTGTACAAAACCAAGAGCCCCTTCAGAACCGGTTGCAGGAGCTCCAGATAGGCCTCCTCAATGCTGTAGAGCGCAACAAGACGTACGAAGTATTCCTCCGCGCCTTTGTCACTGACAATCCCCAGCACATTGACACCTTTGCAAGCATCGGCATTTCCTCTGGCAGCCCACCACTGGACAACTGTGCGACAGAAGAGGTCCAAGAAGAGCTTCTAATATCCTTCGATGAGATCCCGCCGCCTTTGATGACACGGCATGCACCTTCTCATAGCAAGCTCTCGGACCATACAGGGTGTCTGCTGGATCTTCCGTCACAGATTGCCACGGAAGACTCGTTCACCAGGTCCAACAATTCCGATTGCGATAAGTTGAAGTCCCAGCAACCTTTGCAACAACTTCCGCGCCAGCTGCCGGAGCAGCCAAGACTCATCGGCTCGAGAATTTCGAAATCGCGAGATCCTTGTGACGTCAACGCTGACCGTCTCGGGTGGAAGGAGGACTGCAATGACATATGGGAGTCTCCTTTTCAGAGAGAGCGGGCGCTGCGCAATCATCAAGGGGCTCCGGGAGCCCACCAAGTCTCGCAGATCCCGGGTATGTTTCTGTACGGCATTCGCTATGTGCGAAATCAGAACGACCAACGACTAACTGACGATGCTGGCATTCCAGATATAGCCTCTCGCATTGTCATTATGACTGGCCTTCCAGACGACGTTCACATTCAGAGAGTCCTGGAACATGTCCGGGGTGGCCAAATCCTCAACGCCCACACCGTTCCAATGGGCACCGGTGACTTCAACTACAACCATGCCTACATTGAATTCACCACTGCCGAGGACGCCTTCAAGTTCTACAAATATTCCCATTCCCGTGAGTTTGGCTTCATTGCCCAAAATGGTATCTTTGCCAAGGTACGCATCAGCCTCCCAGCCACAGACTCATATCCTTTGAATGAGAGTGTGCAGGCTTTGATACACAGGGGTTCCACACGCTGCCTTGCTGTTACTGGATTTCCAGTCATACATCTCCGGTCCATCCTCAAGAGCGCAGGCCTGGCATACAATTTCACTGAACTCATCACTCACTTCGCCTATTCTGATGATGGAAGCTTCGAAATATCGTTTTCCAGTCTTAAGTCGGCCATCCACGTTCGCAAAGGCATCCTTGAGTCGGGTCTATTGACTGTGCCTGCTGATGGCCGGACTGTAATATTCAGACCAGACCCGTGCAGTGCGCCTCTGGGAGACCTCCACGAGCCGTTCCTACCTACCTACCCGACTGCTGACCTTTCCATTCTCGATCCTGAGAAGGCGCAGCTTTTCATGACCACCGAGGAGCGCGAGAATGAAGAAAAACTTCTTCAAGAGCAGATGTTGGAGGTGTGCGACCAGAACGACCCGGATACCGTCGGTCTCAAAGGGATGCTTGACCGCAAAAGCATCGTCTGGGAGAAAACAGCCGATTGGGACAACGCTATCGAGTACATGGCATACGACCCTGATCAGCGTAAGGAGGTGCTCCACCGCAGAGACCGCCAGTCGGGAGCCATTCAGGTGTGGTACCATGGAGGCTGGGTAATGGATCAGATCCAATCATGGAAGGCATGGGAGCACTATAACGTCGACAGCCCCGACCCGTACACTCAGAAGAGCGCCGATCTCTTGTATGAAGTGACCGGCTGGGTTGACCGTCGCAAGGTGAATCTTTACTTGAAAAGCAAAGCAGCGAGAGAGGAGAAAGAGAAGAACGATGCTGACCACAATGTCGACAGATCATTGTCGACGATGGCGGGCTCCAAGGAGACGCTGAACAGTCGCTGATTCTATCTTCGGACAGGGTTTCCGACAAACCAACGGCAGTCACTACTATTGCCTCAACTAGACCGCTGATACCTGATTTCGAGAAGGTTTCGGTGGCTATGAACGACCCATCAGCCCATGTACCCGCCGGCGTTCAATACAACCCAGCTGGAAGCGACCTTGGTACGGTTGTCCCTTCTTTTGTGAACAAGGATTCGAACGTGACCATCTTGGGTTTAGACACCTCCTCACGAGATATTGCATTCGGATCCCAAACGCCTACTTCGATATCTGTTTCCTCAGGTCCCCACCTCATCATGGACGACGACTTCGAGGGAGTTCACGGAATCTCGAAGCCTGTTTTCAACAGACTTACGGCCAGAATCGCCAAGGATAAGGCGAAGCCGTCGGGTAAAAAGCCTCCAGTCGGCCGGGCTCCCTTTTAGTAGAGGGATATAGGTGCATCAGCGGATGAATTCTAGGAAGTTTCGTGGATGGGACCAAATGACTACGGGGTTCTTGACTTTTGCGTCGCATAAAGGTGCCGGGGGGCCAGATGCCTCTCCATTTGGTGGATGTCCTATCTGGTTTGGATGGACTTGGACGGCACCTAAAGCGATAGATTCACAAGCGATCAAAGGGTAGCTAGCACTGGAGTCAGGCATACAGCCAGCACTATAGAATGGAGTTTTCATAACCCTAAGAACGCACCCTCATGACTTCCAAGGTGAAAACAGATGTCTGTCATCTTCTCTTCACGCTCATCCCGCCACGCATGAGTCATTTCATTGGAAATTGGGGTTTTATTTTGATTTTTACTTTTACTTCTTGATAATTGGTGGTTTAGTTAGGCCATGGCAACATTCTGCGACGTTTCAGGCACCAATGTGAGCATACGCGTAGGCCAGCGCCCTGTGGTAACGCTGACCATATCTTCATCGCCGTCGAAATAGACAGGGACACTCTCCTCCAATTCAAGACTAAATCAAGTCTAATTTGCCTCCAAAAAGAGGCTTGACGAAGACACCGATACCAACATCCCCGCTGGCCCCAGAATCCCATTACTCCTGGTCGTAAATGCCCACGACTGATTGCATTTCGTGCTCCGTCCATCAAGAAACCTCATATCACCAAGAAAGCGTGGGCTTGGCAGGCTGCGTCGGCTCGTCCGTAACAAGCAGCACCTCATTGCCAATATACTCCTCCTCAGCGCCGTCGTCCTCGACCGCCTCCTCACTGCCATCGGCGTAGCCCTCACCACCAGCTTCGCCGTCCGCGTCACCCCCCTCAAAGGCCTCCGAGACGGACGAGTACTTGCGGTGCGACAAGGACGAGACAAGGTACTTGTCCATCGCCCCCGTCTTGCGGCCTTGCGGCTGCGACTGCGGGTGCGCCAGGAAGTACTTCTTGATGAGGGCCCGGGGGATGTTGGCCTCGGGCTCCCAGGTCGGGTTTTGGCCGGGCGGCCAGACGCCCTTCCAGCGGACGTGGAAGAAGCGAACGCGTTTGCCGCGGACGATGCGCTCTTGCACGCCTTCGAGGCGGAGGACCTCGTAGATGTTGTCTTCTTCAGGGGCCTCTTGTTCTTCTTGGGCGGGCAGCGATTTCACGACGGCCTGTGTGCTGCCAGCGGTTGTGACGGGTGGTGCAGACTGGGTTGCTTTGAGGGGTGACGTGTAGTCGTGCATCGCCGGCTTGGGTAGCGTCGGTTTCGGTGTCGATGAAGATGCCTGTTCTATAGACCGAATCGGCTGTGAGGGTGTGAGGTTGGCGAAGTTCTTGGACGCCGCGAGGGAGATGGTCCATGGTGTTGTGTTCTGAATCAGAGGGGTGAAGCCTGTCCCAGGGGTTGTAGCATGGAATGTTGTAGAGTCCTCTAATGGCTGTTTGATGGCTGGTGGTGCGGTTGCCGGTGCTCGTGGCGGGATGGTTTGAGCTTTGGGGGTCGGAGTCTGGGCCATGGATGGCTGCTTTGAGGATGTGGAGGGAGGATCCCGTGTCGAGAGGAGAGACCGCTTTTGTGGTTGTGTCTTGGTTTTGGTCCGCGGGGCGGTGGGTGTGAACGTCTGGAGGATGGAGGCCGGCGGTACGGGAGGCAAGATAGGGGTCACCCGTGGCCGAGCCGCTTGTGAAGCACCATAGGGTTTAGGTAATGGCGGCAATGCTGGCGAGCTGGTGCCTCCCCTAGACGATTCAAAGTGCGTACTCCTGCTGCTGTCCGTCTCGATGTCCGATGGCAAACTTGATAGTGTCGGTCTTGGCGATTTGGTTCTTCGCTTCTTCGCCGACGGCTCCAATATGCTCGGGACACTGCTCCGTTCGCCAGAGTCGTAGGATCCTTCAGTGGATATCGGTTCCTCCCCATTCAGCTGCCGGAATATCGCCTCTTCCATATCAACGTCAGTGTCGTCATTCGAAGCCTCCACTTCCTGTAGACCTATGCTCCTTGAGGGCGTAGACAGTGACGGCGCTTTCTTCCTCGGCCGACCTGGCTTCTTCTTCTCCCCATTCGTTTTCGGTGGCGGCGTTCTTGACCGGTCTGCAACTGGTCGGTTCCTTTTCTTCCCCCTGGGGAGGGAGTCCTTGACCGCACTCCTTTGAAATATCCTCTTCTCTCTTGCCTCGGCCTCCTCTACGGCGCGCACGTTCTCCTCCTCCTCGGTCCTGCGCTCCTCCTCGTCCCGCTCGGCAGCTCGAGCGGCGCACCACTCCTCGTACGCCCTCGGCGAGACGTAGTCACATATTCTTTCGGCGTCGACCTGTAGCCGCGCGGCGGGGATGTCGGTCCAGCCCACGACGTACAGCAGATGCTTCTTGCGGTCAACGGAGAGCGCGGGTGGAATGAAGAACTCTTCGCGGATGTAGGCGGTAGTGTCGTGTACAGGAAGTAGGGTTATCGGGGCCAGGCGCGGGCCAGTACCAGGCTTGTAGCGGCGGTAGGTCGGTAAGTTCTCGAAGACCACGGCAAGCTCACGCATGCCCGCGGTTTTGGACCGACAATTGGAGGGGGTGTTGCTGGTGCTGGTGCTGGTGCTACCACCTGGGCTAGGTCTACCGAACCAGACATACCTCGAAGGGCGCGACATGGTTACCCACTCGCCGTGAAAACACCACCATGCCACGGCCAGCAGGCGCCGGTGGATTTGGGCGGAGGGCTCCACGAAAAAGTTGTGGTGGGATGAGTCCGTAACCGTTGGTCACTCGAAGTTTAAGGAGGGGGTCTCGCGCTTGGGGACTGTTGGCTCGCGCGACGCGACCTGTTCACCACTGCGGGTAAGCAGAACCCATCGAAGAACGGCAACGCTATGCTCTGCAAGTGTCAGAAAAAAAATAGTGACAATGGAAGACATATTCGAGAGGCTGGCAGACTCTTACTTATTTTTGGGAGCAGTCAAGCCATAGAAAGACGGCGTTTGTTTGATCGGTCTGCGGCTTTGCAAGGTGAAGGAGGGAGGAAACCTAACATTAAGTGTCTTAATTAGCGTTTCTTAACAGTTAGGCAAACACTAAAAAAGCATAAAACCCTACTTATTAATACAAAAAATAAAAAATAAAAGAACACTTTATAAGCCCCTTTATATAGGGTTTAATATAGAGTTTAAATAAGAATTAAATAAATATTTTAACTCTTTTTATATTTTCCTATTAATAAATTTTATTTTATTCTAGTAATTCTTATATCTTATTATATAATTAAATACTTAAATAGTATATTTATATATTTATTTAGTAAATTTATAGATATATAGTATACTTATAGATTTAAATAGTATATTTATATACTTATGTATTATACTACGTCTATATAAGGGCTAGATTTCTTCTGTCTGTAGCTTTTATCTTTTTTTCTCTAAGTAAGTAAAGTTAAATTAAATAAACTAACTATTATACTCTCTTTATATAATAGTGCCTCTTATATTCTAATACTCTTATATTCTCTACCCCTTTTATCTTATATTCTTGCTTCTATAGGATATATTACTATATACAAGACATACTTTCTTATATTTTATTAGGCTATAATTCTCTCTAAGAGAGCTAAGCCTTCCTGTTATACTTATATATACCTATAGATTTATATAATATACTTATATACTTATATAGTATATATATACTTTTATATAGTGCTTTTATACTTTTATATAGAATACTTATCTTTAAGCTAGTAGTAAGATAAGACAAGTTTCCTTATCTTGATTATGCGGTCTTGTAGTGAGCTGGCTCCGAGAGGTCCGTGCGGTAGCTGACCTGAGCGAGCGCCTACGCTTGACCACATCGCGAGCTCCATCCACCCCAGCTCCGGCCCATTTTCCAATTTCTTCGATCACCAGCCATACGAAAACTCCCCACTCTACCACATACAGACTCACGAACGGCCAACACGAACGACGTCTTTCAACTAGGTCACGCAGCCATGCTGACGCCCACGAGCACGTTCGCCCTCCGCCTCGCCGGTCAGGGCGCCGCCCGCGCATCAATCGCCTCCTCCATCGTCCGCACCACCGCATGCCCGTACTCGACCGCCTCCATGAAGCAGCAGCCCTCTACCCGACTGATTGGGCTCGCTCTGGCTCGCCCTCTGGCCCGCACCAGCGCCGCCTTTGGCGCCTCTTCTCCGTCCTCGATTGTTGCCCGCGTCGTTCGTCAGCCCTGCTCGCAGCGCTGCAACGCAACGGCTTCCGCTGCGGCACAAACCAAGCCGGCCGCTGCGCCCGGGGACAAGCTAGACTGGGAGACATTCTTTCAGCTGCGCAAGTCCCGAAGGAGATGGCAGCTCGGCTTCAGTGTCATATCCGGCCTGGGCGCGTTCGTTGGCGGGGCTGCCATCCTGGCGACTGGGGTTGCGGATCCGTTGGTGACGCAGGTCCCTCTGGACCCCTTCATCACAATGGGCTTAATGACGATGGCTTTCGGTACGCTGGGATGGCTGGTCGGGCCTAGCATCGGGTCTTTTGTCTTTTACACACTGAACAAGAGGTGGAAGAACCAGATGACAATCGTAAGCCGTGATGTGTCGGCCATGGGATTTCACTAGATGCTAACTTGGTTGATATTACAGAAGGAGAAGGAGTTCTTCGCCCGCATCAAGAAGAACCGCGTCGATCCTTCCGTTTCTTCTGTTGGTAACCCAGGCATGTCAACCTCACTCGCAAGCCCAGCTGATACTGTGCTAACCACCTGGACAGTTCCCGATTTTTATGGCGAGAAGATCTCAAGCGTCAAGGGCTACCGTCAATGGCTCAAGGACCAGCGGGCCTTCAATAAGAAGCGTGTCAGCTTCGTGTAGAACACCAATCACCCGCCACGGCTCGCCAACGGACGGTTTCCTTTTTCGTACGACTAATCAGGTTCATTGGTAATGGGCGAAGGTCGCCCTCCTCTCTTTGTAGTAATAGGGGTATCGGTGGGGGTGAAAAGTATGTATCATGGCGACACAATTCCCATCGTCAGAACAAATTCAGCTTCCATACAAAAGTCTTCTGCCTCTGGTGGTTGTGACCTATATGAATGGCACTGTAGGGTCGACTTGGTCTTTCCAAGCTTTCATTCCGCCCTCGATGTCGCCAATGAACCTCCTGCCGTTGTTGTCCAGCCCCAAGTCCTTAAGGCGCTTCGTTGCAAGCTGTGAGTCGTTGCCAACTCTGCAGACGAGGTAGATGGGCGCATCGTCTGGAAAGTCAGCGGGCAGCCACTCCGGTCGGGGCTGAGTGCCGTCACTCGGTGGCTGTGTCTCCTTCATAAACTTTGCGATGGGAATATTGACGGCGCCGTCAATGCTGCAGATATCAAAGTTCTCACGTTCTCTCACGTCGAGCAGAATGTGGGATTTGCCGCTTTCTTTGGCCGTGCGCTCATACTGGGCTGCTGAAATCCGGTCTTCGGGCCTTAAAATACTCACTGGTCCGCTGATGCCGCAGAAAGAAGCGTAATCGAGTGAGCCTGATCGCAGCGTCTCTAGCGACAGCGTCGAAGCGGCAGAACATGCGAAGCAATCCTTCCTTCGACCGCGCATCCGGACGGACCTGAAGGGCCCTGACTGAACTGCTCCCGAGAAAATGAGGAGGGACGGAGCAGCAGCCTCTTTTTCCTGGACCTTGGGATCGACAGCCCCCGAAGCGACGAGCTTGATGGCCTCAAGGGCCTGTAGCACGCCCATGACGCCGACGACGGGGCCGAGGATGCCTCCTTCGCCACAGCTAACGACGCTGTCAGGCGGGGGCGGCTTGGGGAATACGCAGCGATAGCACGGCCCGCCCTCCAGGCTTCCTTGCGGCGCGGCGGGCGAGTTCAGGATGATGAGCTGGCCATCCGTTCGGAAGGCGGAAGCCGAGACGAGGGGTTTTTGCAGGAGAACACATATATCTGAGATGAGATAGCGGGACGTCGGATGGTCAGTACAGTCGAGGACGATGTCGTACTGCGAGACGATCTCCTCAGCGTTCAAAGGCGTCAGATGCTCCTTGTGCGCATGGTATGTTACGAGCGGGTTCAGACTGAGAGGGGCTGTCAGTTCCGCCCAGGGATATATGTCGCTGGGAAAATGTGTGCACATACCCCTTCAAGTATGCGATGGCGCTCTCAACCTTGGGTACGCCGACTCTGTCAGTCGAGTGTGCGACCTGGCGGTGGAGGTTGGAAATCTCGACCACGTCTCCGTCGACAAGTCCAACGGTGCCGGTCCCTGCCCCGGCGATGTAAGCGGCCGCGGGGCATCCCAGTCCCCCAGCGCCAATGATGAGGACCTTGGACTCCTTCAACCTCAGTTGACCTACTTCCATTTCAGCATGGTTCACGATGCTCAATCGAGAGGCAGGAGCTGACCTATCACTCCGACGTTGGGGATGATCAACTGCCGCCCATATCTCTCGTAGTCTGCGGGTTGCAGGGGCCACTTCCATGGTTGCGTCGGGGCATTCTGGGCTTCCTCCTGCGCTTCTCTCTCGGCTAGCTCAAGTTCCTGCTTCAGAGTCTGAAGTTCGAGGGTAGTTTCGGCAACCTTCCGCCGCAAGTCCTCAATTTTGCCCATTTTCTCATCGGGGGACCGTAACACTGGTGTAAGTGGGATGAATAAGTACCATGCGCGGGAATTTGGGGGAGCCTTTGTGCATGTCGGAGGTTCCACCACCGATCTCCGACCCCCACGATTGGAGAGACCCGCTCTCGTCCGCGCCCCACCATGGAATTTTTGAAGCTCAGGGTGTCTTCAAACTTCCACCAGCACTTCTGAATCCCAGGTCTCACCGCACAAAGAAAACCAACCCTCGATATCGCCCAACCCAGCCGCTCCACCTACAACTCCCCCGATTAAATTAAACCACATCGAGATGGTAATGCGACCGCAAACTTCCTTGTAATTGCACGATGCTGACCCTCTCCTCCCCCAGGCGCCCACCGCCCCGACAAAGACCCTCTCGGCCCGCGAGAAGCGGATGGCCCGAATCCGCGGCGACATTCACCCCCTCGCGCCGCACAAGACGCTCCGCCCCGAGGCCCAGGTCGACGACGGCTTCCTGACTAACAAGAAGGACAAGCGGACAATGAAGCACAGCGCCTTCGTCAGCAAGGTGGAAAAGGCCAACAAGAAGCCCCTCAAGCGCCGCCGCCCGAACAAGAAGCTCGTTACCACCATGGAGTCTCTCGCCAACGCCCTCCCTGAGCTCGAAGAGGGCGCGCAGACGCTGGAGCAGCTCCGCGAGGGCAAAGTGCGCCACAAGAGCTTGAAGAGCAGGCCCGGCGCGCTCAAGCGCAAGGAGAAGATAGTCAGGGCCGAGATGCAGCGCTTCGGCGCCAGCATGGCTGCGTTAGCCACTGTGCCCGCTACTTCTGCTTCTGCTACAGCTGCCGGCGCGATGTCCTTAGAGAGTCCGGCCGCGGAGGCGGGGGCTGAGAAAGCGGCGTCTGATGCGACGGCGAGCAGGTGGGCTGCGCTGAGAAAGCACATCTCGAGCACCATGGAACAGAACCCTGCTTTCAGCAAATAAGCCACTACCCAGCGCACATTCCAAGCCGAGGTTGCTGGAAGTGAGGGTTGCCGTTTCAACGTGCCATCAGAGAACACTGAATGGAGAGGGGTTTGCCGATCAGGGTCTGATCCACCCCGAGGAGTGCATTGCCTCAGCTCCCATTTCGGGTCGTTCGCCCGTATTTCACTGGAGAGTGGCTCTGCCCAATATTGATCTATTCCCAGAAGCTGTGGGAGAAAAGCCTCTTTATTGAACACTGCTCATGGCTCGTTCCATTTAGCGATCCGGGCAGCAGCCCATCAAATGTCCCGCATAGCCGACTAACAAAACCGCAAAGCCCTTGTCGGCGGACGATCAGAGGGAATCCGGCTCTGAACCGCCTAACCCTCCTAGCCCTAGAGGCCAGATTCCTGACGGCTTCTAGCTAGGACGAGGGAACAAGCAGCTGTCACCATAGCGCCCGGCGGTGAAGATACCCAAACATTATTTGAATCGGTAAAGTGGGAGGCTGGGCGACGACAGTTGTGTCTTGAAACTTATTGTTCTTTGAGGTCGCGAACAGTGAGCAGGCGGCAAACCGCCGCGCGCACGTTGAATCCTGCCAGGAGCGGTGCTCGCCATACAGATCTTGTCGATGGCACCTGCGGGCAGGACAGTCGCGAGGATCAGGGGCAGACACCGTGAAACGAGGATGGATGGTCAAGTTCATGGACGTTAAAGCCGGTTAAATGTGGAAGAGGTAGATGTCTAATCGTCAACACCGAGAGTTGACTACATTATGATACTTCTTTCACGAAACACACAGTCTTGCTAATAGACAACGATATTCACCATGAAACGTGAGATGCCCTGTTGCTGTTCTGGTGGCTCGTTATCACATACGGCCATTCCAAGTTTGCACGCCAGCTCTTATCGGTGTTTTCCTGCCTCCAACTAATATGAGGAATCACCATTTGCGCTAGTTTGATAGATTAAGAAAATCAAGCTACACAGCCCGCACGATTAGCCTCCAGACCGGGGGACAAGACACCGAACGGCAAACGGGCAGTTGACGAAGGATGTTAGCGTGTTTCCACGAAATATGATACATGAAGAGGTTGAATCTCAACCATACACTAGTCAAATTTCCCGCTTCTACCATACATCCTCGCCGTGAATTTCAGACTGTCCACCCAGGTAAGCAGTGGATGAATCCGAAATGCTTCAAAGGGCTCCAGTGTAGTCCCGGCGGAAATCGAGCACACCGATGGAATAGCGGTCAGAGCCGGAGAGTGTAGCCCAGGAATCGGGATCCCAACAGGGATGCCGGTTCGTAGGGCCGATGCCACGACGGGTAGTGGGAACCTCCCTCCCTCACTGGAGAGCTGTTGCATCCAGAGATCGGCTCCACCGGCCACTGTCGATATTGTTAGATCTGCCTCGGCAGGATCATATCTCACTCCAAATCACCGAAGGCCATCCTAGTGTTGAACACGAATGCTGGCGGCACAGATTCCTCGCATTGTTCAACAGGCGTAGCACTGGCCAAGCGATTCTGCTGGGCGGGTGATCCACGGCTCAGGAAGATGCAGGTGAGCCGACGTCATTGTACCGGTCTTCCAGGTTGTGCAAACGCATCGAGAGCGATGGCGACAGGCAGCAAGCGACCCGGGGGGGCGGGGGACGCAATGGTTGATCAACCGAGTCGCGGCCCGCTCGTTGCGTGTTCTAGCGACTTGGCCTGCTCATCGAGTCTGGAACGACGGGTGTATTTTGTGGATGTGCCTAGCAGGCTTGACGATGCTGTCATGTCAGCTTTGCCATTACGGACGTTGTTCTCAGCTATCCCAGCAGTACATTGACCGGGGTTGCTTTTTTTCTCTGCACAATGCTTGACGCGGTCTTGTAGGAAACGTGTGAAGTTATGTCATACATGGGGTAAATCGCAGAGGTACCTATGAAGTTGCCTAGTTAATCGTCATTCTCGGATCAGCAAGCGAAGATCTTCAGGGCGGCAGGGCGGGGGAGAGCCGGCGTTTGCCTAATCTCAACGTCACTGAGGGAAGGTACTGCTGTGTTTCCAAGTAACTACCTACTTACGTACCTACCAAGGTAGGTACGTAGGCGACAACAGTGTTATTTCTTGCTCTCTATATAGATCTCTTGGATGGATATAAACATCTCGATCCTCCAAATCTGAATTCATTCGACTTTCACTCTCATCAACAACCCAATCTCAGCCTCCATTCACACGCACCGCACGACTTCATCACTGCTACACCCTACATCTAACAACCGAATCCCAATCAAGACAGAAACCATAATCATGGCTGACAACAACCCCGGAAACTTTGCCAACCGGTGAGTCACTTATTTCTATATCGGTTTACTATCACGCAGCATCACGCTGACGATATGCAGCCCCACCGAGGAGGTTCGTCAGATTGCGGCCAAAGGCGGCCACGCCAGCCACGGCGGCGGCATCACTCAGAACCAGTCCTCTGGCACCGACAACACCAACCCTGGCAACTTTGCCAACCGGTGAGCTCATTCAAACCCTCACTACATGCGTTCTTGGGGCGCGATTCCAGCGCATTCGTCTCCGTCGAAATATTTGCTGACAAAGATGCGCGTTAGTCCCAAGGAAGAGGTCCGGGAAATTGCGGCCAAGGGCGGCCACGCCAGCCACGGCGGCGGCATCACTCAGAACCAGTCCTCTGGCACCGACAACACCAACCCTGGCAACTTTGCCAACCGGTGAGCTCATTCAAACCCTCACTACATGCGTTCTTGGGGCGCGACTCTAGCGCACTCGTCTCCGTCGAAATATTTGCTGACAAAGATGCGCGTTAGTCCCAAGGAAGAGGTCCAAGAAATTGCGGCCAAGGGCGGTCACGCTAGCCACAGCGGCGGCTTCGCCAGCATGGACGCGGACAAGCAGCGCCAGATTGCGTCTGAGGGTGGCAAGGCATCTTCCGGCTCATTCGAGCCCGGTTCTGAGCGGGCCCGAGAGGCGGGACGCAAGGGCGGTCTCCATAGCAGCTCCGACTGAACCGCCCCTCTTCACCCGCACCTTTCAGGGTAGTGTTCGGAACGGGCGGAACTGGTAAGGACGTACGATAAGAGACAAACGTGTATAGGTATGACATATGAGCGATGGGCAACATTGGGCCCATTCGCATAGCGGGCCCCGCCTAATGAGAATCAATCGATTTCGATCAAACAGAAACATGGTTTGCGTTTGTGCCAAGTGTGGTTTGTCCGGCTTCCAGGCTGCGAGTGGTTGGTTCCCTAGCTGAGCCGTGCATGTATGTACCGCCCCTCGGTTACCCTCAGACCCCATTTTCCAAACTACAAAGACTTACCTACTTACATAGGGAACAGGCCCCGTTGGCAAAGTCGACTGTGCACCCTCGGAAGGAACATTTCAGAGCTGGTCAAAAACAGCTTTCGTACGTTGTTAATGGGGGTTGTGGAAGGGTGCTAGATGATAGAGGACCATGCCGCCAGGCCCGTATTGCCAAGCGGCCGCCGAGGATGTCTGCGTAGCCCTCTCCCAAAGGGGGGGGGGTTCGGGCAATCCCACGGTCCACCTCGGCAGTCCCCGATGCGGCTTCCCCATGTCTCACCCTGCTGCGCCCCGTTCTTGCCTATATGGGCTCGACGTTACATGACTATTAGACTTACCCTAAGTATATGGCACCCCTCGGTCGACTGTTGCTTTCACGAGCCTCTTCTCCCCAGCTGCTAGTGGAAGTGGTGGTAAGCAGTTGCCGCTAGCTGTACGCCAAGAGTGGCATAGCTTTTTTATTTTATTTTTTTATCTTTTTCCGGGAGTGCGGCCTCAGCCTGAATCAGTCAGTCTCAAAGCGGCCTGGCGCCTCCGACGGTTGGCATCAAGCCGCAGATATCCGCCAACTGGTGGTTGCTTATATGCGGCGGCGAGGAGCCACAGGGGCAAGATAGTGCATTTTTACCTAGGATACTACTTCGTAGGGTGGTATGAATCATAAAGCGGCATTTCAATGCCGCAGGCTGGGTGACGTCAACGAGTTGTAAACGTGGTCCATATTCTTTCCATCTGTGTCTCCTTCCCTCGGCCATTATATCTCGATCTCACCGTCATCTCTGTGTGACTCCCAATGAGGGCCTGACCATGCAGTCTGCTCCAATTAAAGTACCGGTGAGGTGATGAAAGGTTAAGCAGAGGCTTAATCTTAGCAGCTACACCTGTCGTAGCCGTTTCTTCCAGGCTCGTAAGCCGGAGCTTAAAACATTCTCCCCAGTTATCCTCACCCACTCGTCAATTGCAGATGATCGTCCGCCGGGAGGAGAAGAGAACGCCAAGCCGTCGCCATTCCATGACTTCCTCCTGCTACCTAGTTGTCTTTTGTATGTAAACCCGCATGTTCCCACTCGACTGTTTCGATTGTCGATTCCAATCGTTTTCTCCTACACACCTACCATACGATAACATACCCAAACGCCCTTGCCCCCGCCATTTGTCTCCTGCACGCTCTCGCCGCGTTGGGTCTCGTATCTCGGTCCGTTTCTTACACGGTCCCGTCCCCGGGAACTCATCCCCAAATTGGAACGAACAGTGCTTTTCTTCTCATCTCGTAACCTGTACGATGGCAGCAGCAGTCGGCGTGCAACCGCCAGCCCGTCTCCCTTACGCGGGCCCAGAACGCCTGATCAACACCAGGTATGCGTCAGCTTGTCAACATGTTTTTTTTTTTTTTTTTATGGTTTTTCATTTGGGTTTGTCCTATCCATCTTTTTCTTGGCACTTATGTATCGCAATGCCGTCTGACCCTGCGGCGGCCTGCTCCCTTCCCCTCAGTGGAGAGGGGGTTCAGCAGTGCAGTAACCCCTCCACCTAGCAGCAGCAGCCCGGTGGGTAGCCGAGGCGAGGCACCGCGGGGTTAAGCAAACTGCCTGCCCCCCGCCCCACAAGTGTGGCTTGTCGAGCCTCGTCACCTCGCATTTTTCGTCCTTTTCTTCGTTCCTCTTCCGCATCTCTCGGCCATGCTGCGCCACGCCAAGCGCTGGCCACGTCTCCCCCTCATCACTTGCAGTTCAAGCCTCACGTCTCTCTGTCATCATCCGAGCTGTTGTTGCTGTTTGCTGCTGCACGCCGGCCGCTAGTGTCCCTACCTATTCCAGCCCCCGGTTCCATGCTCTCTCTGCCCTTGTCAACCAAACTCGTCCTCTGTTCCATCTCCTCTCGTCCCTCCCAATCCCCACCACAGCCATCACTCCCGCCCGCCTGTTGGTAATCTGTGTCTGGGAAGATCCCAAAGTTTTCCCTGCAGAGAAGGAAAAAAAAACTCCAGACCCTCCTCCCCGCTTTATTTATTTTTTTTCTCCTCCAAAACATCCCGAAGAGGGAAATTAGAAAGCCGGGCTTGCTTGGGAAAAAGGTCATTCGGATCACTTTTTGGCTTTGACCTCTTCATTTTCCCACCGTTCCTTTGGTGACCCTTGGGCAGTCATCCCTACCACACATCCTGATCCCTCCCTCACTTTTCCCCGACTGTTTACATTCCTGGAACTTTCTTCCCTTCTACTTCCGGTTTCCCCCCCCTACTCCCCCTCTTGTTTTCCTACCCAACATCCATTACCACTGTTGTTGCACAAACGCTCCGAAGACATTATTACCCGCTCTCGACCCAAACTTTGCGAACAACCTCTGACGTAAACCCTGCCCGATAACAGTCGCTTCCTCGCATTCCGCTCATATCGTCACCAGCACCCTCCCCGCGACACCCGCTCTCCCAGCTTCACAACGAGCTCCTCCATCTCCCACACCGCACCACCGCAGACGGCATCACCGGCAGCAGTCTCCTCCCCCTCAACCTCGCCCTCGAGTACCACCAAGTCCGGCCACTGGTCGGATTCACGGATGAGCATGCCTTTCAGGAAAATGGCGCGCCACTTTGGTGACACTGTAAGGCTCTTTACTACTTACTCCACCGCCCTCATGCCTTCCGCATCGCCTTCTTTTCGTCTTCGCGCGGGAAGGAGACAAGGCCGATGGCCTCTCGGACTTTCTCTCCTTCCACGACCAACAATGGCCGGGCGTGCAGACAGACACATGCCTCTCTCTTTGTTTTATCCATCCTGCCCGAGACCTGCGGCGGGGTATCAAGTTTGGGAGGTAGTCCCGTTTCAGCGCCGTGCCAGTTAACTGATCCGGATTATGTCCTAGCTCTCCCCGCAGCAACCCTACCTGTCGTGTAAGTCGCATCCCTCCCCTTGTCCCAATCCGACACCGCTCGTGCGGTATGGTCCCAGTCCCACGTTGCGATGATCTCCGACTGACAGGATGTACAAATTGTAGATCACGATATCCTCCGTACGTACCCTACGATGATGCACTGATCCGCCTCGCCCTTTCTTGTGCTCTCAATGTTGCTGTCGCGTAGCACTTTGCTTACTCATGCCACCACAGTTACCTACGAAGACATCAAGGCGCTCAAGAACGACTGGCTAACAGACAATGTGCGACCATAACCCCTCCTTTGCACCTGTCCTTCTAGCTAACGCCTCCCCAGAACATTGCTTTTTGGGAAGAGTTGGTTCGCCCACGGCCCCCATTTCCCCATTCTGTTGTTTAACAAGATCACCACAGATGGCTGGAGCGCGAAATCCTTCCCAAGTACCCGCAAGCCCGCATCTGCCTCCTGCGGCCGTCGATGACATTCCTCCTCATGAAAGAGCCCGACATGCGCCAGATCCGCTCCGCCCTTCCCGACTTTTCTAAGACGACACACATCTTCCTCCCCATCAACGACGCCCGAAACGTCGCCCAAGCCGAGGGCGGCTCACACTGGTCCCTGCTGCTTGTCAGCGCTATCGACGGCGTTGCATTCCACTACGACTCTCTCGGCGGCGCAAACTACGCAGAGGGCCGCCTGGCTACGCATAAGATGTCCGAGGTCCTAGGCCGGCCGCTCCGGTACCTCAACCTGGAGGACGCACCTCAGCAAGAAAACGGCAGCGACTGCGGCGTCTTCGTCTGTATCCTCATGCGACACCTCCTAGTTAAGCGCCTGCTTAGCGCAAACGCTCGCGAAAAGGTCAGCATGAGCATGGCCAACAAGCTCATCGACAGCCACGGCGGCCGCAAAGAGATGCTCAAGATCATTGAAAGCCTACGTAAGGAAGGCGAGAGGAGGAGATCGTAAGCGCATTCCATCATCCGTCCCTGACCAAAGAACCCTCCATGCTTGTGGACGATGTCATGTCGTCCTGATTTTGTATCATGGGTTTTTTTGGAACGGTATTTGTTTTTGTCTTGAGGGTTCCCTGACACACCTTTTAAAAAGGAGAAGCGCATCACCATACTCGTCGAAGACGCCCCCGCGAATCGAATAGTCAGCATTAGGTCCCCCCTCCACGCCCACGGTGTTTGGCTCGAAATGACTCAGCGTACTGCCGGTACCAAGTTCTGACGACGACGACGACTTCGACTCTACCGTACGCACCGGCGGCTCGTATACTTTTTTTTTCTCTTTCTAAATTTCCGAGATACGATATCCACGAAGACATGCAGTTTATTTATTATGGGATTCGAGAGGGGCATTTTCATGACGTCTGAGAGGTTTCGTGGTGAGAGAAGGAGGCGATAGATGATGCATCCGCCGATTCGAACTTAATCACCTGCGAGCTACAATGTCTGAGCGCTGATTCCAGTCACTGCTATGTTGGTGGTAAAGTTCAATTCGATGAGACGACAGAGCAAATTGGCCATCTCGAGTAGAGGCGTTTATTCATGAAGCAACAGACGATGTGCCTGGGGAAATATGAGTGAGAGCAGGTAAGGGTTGGCGAGGCGTTTGGCGTGCCCAATGGCGGTTGTTAGTCCTGCAATCGAAGAAGAAAAAAAATTGATGAACTTTTATTCTCACTACTCAGCCCCGCAAGTTTCCGAGTGTTCTGCTCCCATTCATTTGTGACTTTTATAGCCTTCATAGCTTCTATCAAAATCATATGGCAGAAAGAAGTTTGCTGCCTCAACGTAAGGCTCAGTCTCAGCAACTGTTCAGGGAGAAACATAACTTCACGAAAGTACATAGGAGCTTGCAAGACAAGAATGCACCATAGGCGTATCATCGTTGAGGCTAGTAACACCGAATCCCGGTCCCGATCTTGTCCACGGTCCTCCGCCAACCTCCGCTATGTATTCCACACATCGTCCGTTATGTAAGCCAATTCCGCCAGTCCGCCGACCGGGCGTCCCGCAAGTCTGCGTCGTCATCATCTGAGCTCTCCTGGGCCACCCCCCCAAAAGCACAGCGACACACAAAACAACCCCGACCCCGGATTCACCAGTTTCGCATTGTTCACCTCACCTCAACAAGGACAACCCACCAGCTTCATCTCGGTTCGCCCCGCGCATCACGCGCCCCTCTGCGAGCCGCTCGCCGACCCAGAATCAGCTCTCGACCCGGAGAGCTTCAACCAAACGGCCGAGCTTGTCCCTTACCAACCCCGGGACAAACAGACGCATCTTTACGTCGTCCGATAAGCCCAAAAAAAGGATGACGACCCCTCTTCCGCAGGAGCCGGTCTGCCTGGTCCAGCGCATCAGGGAGCTTGCAACGGCGACGCCGCCCCCGGCCTATCCGCCCATCTCCAGCATCCCGCGGACCCCCCCCACGCGGCTGGCCGCGGCATCATCAATCGACGACGCCGCCCAGGGCACGGTTCTCTATCTCGCTTACGGCTCCAACCTCAGCGCCGAGACCTTCCTTGGCGCGCGGGGCATCCGCCCCGTCTCCCAGGTCAACGTCTCGGCCCCGGCCCTCACCCTCGTCTTCGACCTCCCCGGCCTGCCGTACCGCGAGCCGTGCTTCGCCAACACGGCGCCGCGCAAGGTGCCTAATCTCCCAGACCCGTCCGACCCGCCAAAGTTCCCGCCCATTCCCCCGCCGCCGCCCCAACCTCTGGCGTTCCCCATCGCCCCCGGCAGCAGCGGCCGCAGTGGCGGCGGCGGCGACAAGACCCGGACCCCGGACCTGGGCTGGGACAAGGGCCTCTTCGGCGTCGTCTACGAGGTCACCCGCGAGGACTACGCCACTATCGTCGCGACCGAGGGCGGCGGCTCCTCGTACGCCGACATCATGACCCCCTGCATCCCCCTCCCGCCCCGCGTCTCCGTCCCCGAGAAGCCGCCCATCGACATCCCGCGCCCCTTTTTCGCGCACACGCTCTACTCCCCCGCCATCCCGGGCCCTGGCGACGAAGACGACGACGACAAGAGCGGAGAAAAGAACGGAGACCCCGGCAGGGAGAAGCCCGACGACCCCCGCAAGAAGTGGTACTGGCGCTTCATCCGCCCCGTCCGCCGCCCGGACCCGACCTACGCCCAGCCCTCGGCGCGCTACCTCAAGCTCATCACCGACGGCGCCGCCGAGCACAAGCTGCCCGACGACTACCAGCGCTGGCTCCGCTCCCTCCGCCCGTACGTCGCCACCACGCTCCGCCAGCGCCTCGCCCGCTGGCTCCTCACCGCCGTATTCTGGGTCCCCGTGCTGCTGCTCTTCGTGCTGAGCAAGGCGCTCGCCAACAAGGAGGGCAGGGCGCCGCTGTGGATCGGCGTCGCGCTCGGCGTCGTCTTCAACCTGCTCTGGATGGCGTACGACGGCGTGCTCAAGCCCGTGTTCGGGGACGGGGAGAGGACCCAGGACGAGGACGAGGACGAATTGAGGGGTGCGGCGTCGTGGAGGGCGTCGTGCACCCACTGCGCGCGATTCCTGACGAGGAGAAGATGGGGCTACTGGACAACATGGATTGATTCAAGTCGAAACGGTGTCGCACACGGAATATACAACACACACTTTTCTTTTTCCTTGGTACAATAGCTTGTATGATACCACCGGATCACTTAAATTGAATATGACACAACCTCGACATTGCTCAACCCGTTCTAAACAAATCCTTTCCACACCAGGCCGCTTGTGATGAAGTCATCCAGGGATATCAATGTGCATTTGCAGAAACCAAATATACCCATACTCCAGTTCCCAACACACACACCCACACACCCACACCCGCAATAATGTCCTGTATTGCCTGTATGCTTTTTTCTTTGTGACGTCTCCAACACCACCTGCCCCTTGCTATCTCTCCAGCTAGTTCTCTGATGCCGACACCAAGTTCGGGATGTCGTCAACACTGTAGCGGCCCTCGAGGATACCGTGCACGGCCGTGAAGAGCGGGTAATTCTTCTCCAGGCCCCTCGCCTTGAGGAAGCTGTTCACCTCCTGTGCCGTGCTCGTGCCCTGGAGCATCTGGCCGTTCAGCTCCCGCTTCTCCACCTCCTGGACGCTCAAACCTTCCTCGACGGCCATCTTTGCGCATCTGAAGTTGCGGCCGCCGCTGCAGGACGTAATCAGGTCAGCGACACCCGCCGACTCCTCGGTGAAGGTGCCGGTGTGCACCGTCTCGCCAAAGAACTCCTTGCCAAAGTTGACCATCTCCAGCAGGCCGATGCGCATGATGGCGGCTTTTGCGTTGTCGCCCCAGCCGCGGCCGTCGACGAAGCCGGCGGCCAGCGCGACGATGTTCTTGAGTGCGCCACCGAGGGAGACGCCGGCGACGTCGGAGACCATGCGGACGTGGAAGTAGGGGCGGTGGAAAAGCTGCTTGAAGATCTGATGATCCAGTGGCGGGTACTCGGCGGGGACGGGGGTGAGCTTCGTCTTGGAGGCGCGGCCACGGGCGTCCTTGTGTTGCATGTCAACGGGGGTCAGGGGGGCGACGCTGTGACCATTGCCGTTGGTGCTCGGGGAGGTGGAGCGCGGGGTCGGGGCGCGGGAGTTGTCCATAGGGGGCGGGTCGTAAGCGACGGTGGTCTCGGACCACTTCTCGGCGGCGATCTCGGAGGCAATGTTGGCGCCGGAGAGGGCGCCGCAGTAGATGCCGAGGCCGTCACCAATCCACTCGGAGAAGAGGGAGACACCATCGTCCGAGACGTTGACACCCTTGATGCACGAGATGCCGCGGGCGAAGGGCAAGATATGGCCGCTCAGCTGCTTGCAGACGTTGGCGATGAACTGGTGGGGGAGGTTGAAGATGAGAATGGTGGAGTCCTTGACGGCGTCCTGGAGGGAGGGGTTCGCGATGATGTTGTGGGGAAGCTTGATGCCGGGCAGGTACTTTGTGTTCTCGTGATGCTTGTTGATGATGGCGGTGAGCTTCTGGGGCTGGTCGCCGACGGCGGCGTCGTAGTAGGGGGACGTCTTGTCGAGGACAACCTCTTCCTCGTACACCCACATGTGCACATCTTGTTCGAAGAGGTCGGGGAAGGCCGCCGTGTTTTCGGCGACGATCTTGGAGATGGTCGAGCCCCTAGGTTGGAGTAGTCAGTAGGCAATCACTCGCGCGGTAGAGCAAGGGAGCTCACCAATTACCGGAGCCGACTACCGTCACTTTGTGTTTCTTCTCGGCGCCGAGGGAAGCCATTGTCGTTGTAGAGTTGAATCGTCGTAGGGGAAAGGTGCTTCTGGCGACAGAGACGATAGGACGTAGTCTGAAGAGCATGAGGCACAGTAGAAGAAAGGACAAAAAAGGTCGTCGGAGGGAGGGGAGGGGTGAAGTTTATCTACCTCTTAGGTAGCATGTAGGAGCTACGGAAAGGTACGGGATAGGTTACGGGGGAAAGGGAGGGTCCAGACAGGTGCTATCGGCATCGGCTCATCTCTCGGTGATTATATGGATGAGTGAGAGGGAGAGGGAGTGTGTGCAGTGCGTGCCTAGGTATTAAGCGTATATACTATGCTTGCTGTATTACCAGCTGATGGATGGCAGAAAAAAGAAGAAAAAAATTGGAGAGACAGAGACAGATAGACTGTGCAACGGTGTGCGTTGTTTGCCCCTCCATCCGTCCCAGTCTGTCCTTGTCGATCTGTCTACCTAGCCAGCCTCCTTCTCTCCTCGGTTTCTTCCGGCTGCCCACCAACAGTCTCTTTCTCTCTATTTTATTTCTCCCTCTCCCCCAGCTCCGTGCCTATCTGAGGAAGGAAGTTTCTGCCAAATGCTGCCAAAGTTAACAATCAGCTCGACCAGATTACCGGGGTGTTCCTGCCCGACGGCAGTGTTGAGAGCAGCATGACGCACGCCCCAAGCCGACAGGGTCATCGCAGCCCGCGTCACCGCTTCCCTAAAGGGGAATAGTCGCTCAACGAAAACGCCCGGGGGTTGAGACCGAGGCCGGGTTTTTTCCTCTGATCTTGGGACCGGGGGCAGGAAGGGAGGGGCTTGCTGAGGGCAAGGACACACCGAAAGGGAAGTGAGGATGGACCGGACCAAGGTTCTGAGGCCTGAGCCACCCGGGATGCCTCGGTCGGCCTCTCCTCCTCGCCCTCCCGGCTGCTGGCCGAGGGAAAATCGGACTTCTCATTGTTTCCTTCGGCTGCTCGTGTTCACTTCTCTTTTCTCTCCCCACGTCTCAAGCCCATTTCTCCAACATACTTCATTCCCCCACACCTTGTTCGGTCCTACCTATGTACGGGGCGTGGGAGCTCGGCTCGTCGAGACAAAAGAGCAAACCACAGAAAAGTCAACAAACTGCGGCTGTACATAATCTGTGACAATAATAGTGCAGTACCCACTGTCAACGCCCCCCACCTGGTGTGTCCAATGCTCGTGTCCAAAAGTCGCCCCTCAGTGGGAAGACGATTAGGTGCAATAGAATGACAGTGTGAATGGGAGCTGATTGAAAAGGACCAAAACAAAGGTCAATTTGAAGGTGGCTAATGATGATCCAGAAGGGAAAACACCCCCCTCAGTGCTGACTATCAGGTCCTGATTTTATGACCCATTGGTACGTACCCGTACCTCCCAGCAATGTACTCCGTAATGCTGCCATGCCTATCCATCCTTCCGCCCAATCCCCTGGTGGCCGATGGGGAATCACATGCCAAATAGACTTCCATTAGTTTCTCTTCCCCTCGTGCCTGTTTCTCTGGGGTCCCACGACGCTGATCGTCGCATGTGGGGTCGTTTCCCCCCCTCATTGGCAACGACACGAGATATCGCGGCAACGCGGGCACGACGGGGGCCTGCTGATTGCGACCGTAACCGCGGCACAAAGATATCCGCCCGTGATTCCTGTTTACCGACGGATTTCAGCGCCATCGCCACTGCGGCTGCCGCGACATCGAAGGCAAGCGTTCGGTCTGCCGAGGAACGTCTGACAAGAACCTTGTGCCACCGGATGGCGTGATCTGGCCGCCGCAATGTACGATGAAACGAACAGCTTCTGAGCGACCCCCGCGCAACTTTCTCTATCAATCTTGCTATTCGTATTGATAACTATTCGCTTCTGCCATGATGTCACGCATAGCCAAAGACTGTCTTCCCAAGTTCTAAGCACTACCCGCGAAACCAAATGGGAATCTCTTCCCTTCACGCGAGCATGCTAACGGAGAATCGCAGCCTATGGCATGCACGATGGGTCATGGGCTCATTCGCTCAAGTCTCGCAGCTACAGATGGCATGCACTAACGATCCGAGACTGCGGTCAACCACGCCGGCTGCTGCCGATGCAAGGTACATACGTTGGATCAAGATATAGCTAGACGCAGGGCCGTGACTGTTCATCCACGCCACATCCCCTCCGGCCATTACCTACGGCGTGGGGGGCACAGTATGTAATGGACTACGTGAAATACGCTCGACCTGGAGGTCAACCTTCCACACTTGCCGAGCTACGACTTGTTCATATCATTTTTCCGATGTACGATGTGGCGCTATTGTGTCCTTCGTCCTATGGCAGGCTGTATTCAAACTCGCAGCGCAACCGATGTCCAACTAAGCAGCATTTTCTGAGTTGCGAGATCCCAACGGCCATCACCGTCGTTTAGCCCAATACCGGCTCTTTCGCAAAGGTTCTGCGCCTGAAACGTTCGACTGAAGTACTCGGTCATTGGGCTCTCTCAAGCCTTGGTGAACAGAACTAGATAGGTAATACGTTTTGCCGGAGAAAGCACGCGCTATCAGGACAGCGCGGGACGGGCCGTCCACGGAGTGCAGAATGTTCGGGATGTGCTGCGCCGAAACCAAGGCGTCCGAACCGGCATTGCGCTCCTAGTGCCGCGTCAGAGGTGTAGGCGAGACGAGGGGGGGTGGGGAGGGTAATAGAGGATGCTATGTACATCCTGACTGCCCATACCTTCGTTGGGTCAGCGGAGTTCTTCTCTGACTTGCTTGTCACCTGTTTCCCGAGCTCATAAGTGAGAAGTACAGTAGATGATGCGATGTCTCCCCGCCAGTTCTTTGTGGAGAGGAGCAACAGAGACCTTACTGAGCCGAAGGCATATGCTCGGGGTCTACTTCCGTTGTAGGCGATTCGTCGCCATGCTTGTTATCCTTCAGTATATGGCATATATAGAGGGTTATGAATCTACCCCCTGCACACTTGTATGTCCTGGAGATTGAGGGGGATTCTTATATGGCCCGTCCTCAAGAACGTCGAGCTGATATTACGCATCTTAAGTGCTGTGTAATACGAGGGAAATGCTACAGAGCCCCAGCAGCGGATACTCAGATATCGAAGGGCAAGTAGACTACACCTGTTATTTGCGTTCACCTATCTCGCCATAACATTTATGGCCTAGACTTTGTCCAATTATGAGAAGTATGGGAGCCTATATTTAGTGGGTTTGGTAGACAACACTTTAATGGATGTGCTAGTTCAATATTCGCAGAAGTTACCATTGGAATAGCACGACTCCGTACGAATCAGTTAACTGGGCGATAGTCCAGATCATCAATGAAATTGCCCAGCGAGGAACTTGGTTCGCTGCGGTGACCAGACGACGATGTGATGCGTGCTGAGGGAGATTGGCGAGAGCTTCGCTTGCTCCAGCGAGGCAGGGAGCAGTGCGTATGAGCAGTAACTGGCGGCATCTCGACGAGTGGAAACCCGTCCCATATCACACGAGCAGCTCGCCCTCATTTTGATTTAACGGTTTTGTATCAGCTCCGCCTAACGCGGAGAACGTATGCAACCACTAAATTTCAATGTGCATGGGACGATGGTCCTAGATCTGCAAAGGCAATTTGAGCTTGGGAATGGTTGGTCCACCTCAGAAAGAACACCGTCGTCACGAGCATAACTACAACTCCGAGCAATGACAGGCCTGCCGTTTCAAATTATCTTGTTATCAAACAGTAGCATCGCTTAATAAGGTTTCTGAGATAGTCTCCTCTTAGATTCATCAAGCGACAGACTAATTCATACGATTTCAAGCCCTACATGAGAGCGGTCTTGCAGATTGCAACGAAAAGAGACTAACAGAAAACTCTGGCTGACGCGACGGCCGAAAGACCGTGGAGGCCCGTCCAGTCACGCCATAATAGCCATCGCGCAAAGCGGCTCAATTCAAAGCTGGCTCGCTAGCGACCTAGCTCTCTACGAGTACAGGGGCATGGAGATGAGCACTAATAGATTCTTGCATGAGGTACGTCATGGCGGGAAGAGGTTGACATGGCAAGGGAAAAAGCGGTGTCGGTTCCGTCGTATCCATCACTGCCTGGCGAAAACGTGGCCCACTCGGATATAGAGGAGTGGGAATACGCCTCACATGTGCATGCGTGTTTTTGGCAGCACGGTCACTCTGGCGAGGGTGAGCAGGCACAGAGGGAAAGGGGGGAGAATGTGATCGCCCGTTGCGGCGGGTGATGTTCAGGCACGCAAAGCCAATTGGGGTAAGAGGTAAAGGTGCGGCTGTTCAGGAACGCGGCTGATCTTGTGCTGGGAGGGGGAAGAAAGGAACAAGCGTATGTGTGTGTGTGTGATATGATGGGTAATGAAAATCAGAGACAGCCGTGGCGGGGCAGGCGGGTGACAAAATAAGCCGCACTCACAAATTACAGAGGTCAATTTGAGTCCCCATGCGCTAAAATATAGGGTGTATAGGTATTCTTTCGTCATGTAACTCCCTAACATACTGGAGATCCCCGAGGCACAGGTCACCTTAAGTTAACTTTCCTGAGTGCGGGTTTTTTTTGGCACCCGCTTGCGGGGGTAGGAAGGGGGGGTGAGAGTGAGAGTAAGTGTACATAGCTGCCCGAGTTGGAGAGTTTAGAGAGTTGGAGGCAGGAGCTGTTGTCGTTCCGGCCAAAAAGAGACAGGTACTGCAGGGAATCAGCAGAGAAAAAGGACGGGGAAGGAGGGGAGCAAGGAAGGAGGGGCATGAAACCGCGTCCGTGTCTGCGCAGCAAGGCGATCACTAGGTAGAGCTGATAGCGGGATGGAGTTTGGTGACGTCACACGACTTGCCAGGATGGGAGCTCTTTTGGTTCTAGCCTCCCCTCCCCCACTTGCAAGCAAGCTCACTCCAACAGAATAAAAATTGAAGTCAACTGTGTTAGAGCCTCTCTTGCTTGCCACACCACACCAGACCAACCAGGCGCGGCCAACGCACTTGAACATGAGTCGGCATTTGCGCCGATCGTTGCACAGATTGCGAGTTAGGCCATGCTGCAGAATTGACTAGACCAACGTACGAGTCGTCAACACACGATGCGTCCTTTGATAAAATCTAATACGATGGTCCACAGAATCCCAGTCATGATCTTGAGAGAAGAAGAAAGAGATAAGGAAAAATGACAAGAAAAATGAAATGAAATAAAATTAAAAGGAGGGAAGATAAGAAAAAAGAAGAAGAAAAAGAGGAGACAATCTTCAAGCTCCCAAACTGTTGAGAGGTGGCCATGACGATGTGACAGCGTAGTGTAGACAGTTATCAAAAGGCCGTTACGACGGACCAGCACCGAATGTCCGTCCCCCCCCTGGCACACCCGAGTCTGGCCATGCCGGCATGCAACGTCAAACCCGGGTCACCGCTCAAAATAAGCCAAGTTACACGACACGGAACGCTACGAATAGGCGCAGGAAGGGGCAAGGGGCAAGGGGGGCCGTTGACTGGCTGGCTGCGTGCATCGCGATCGAAAAGTCGAGAGAAGTGGGCATTCCCAGTATCGGACATTGGTCTGGATCCTCGAGGATCGTGATGTGTGGCCCTCGACGGCTGGGCGCTAACTCAAACCCCCGCTAGCGCCTCGAGCTGTCCCCGCCGAAGCTATCCGGTTCGGGCGCTGCCAAACATTCCCATGTTGCTGTGGCCGCCATTTGGCAGCTCAACAACTACGTACCAAGTACATGGCATGTATCATTCTGCGAAGTCTGTTCCGTCATGTACCTTATCCGCGTGGAGCTGGTCCGGAGATACCTGCCCCGCAGCTCGTCCCGCCTTCTCGAGCTGTTCCCCAGATACCATTTTGATGTGAAGTTTTTTTTCTCTCCCCCTTGTGTATCCGTAGTACTGGAGCAATGGAGACGAGCTTCTGGGCTGCCTGAGTGACAGGATGATTCCTTATGGTGCCGTTACACCCGATGCTTTTGGCCCCCTTTTTGCAGGTGTTGTCGTTTCGTCAGTCCTGCCTGCCTCGAGCTCCTGCAGCTAAAGTCAGCAAGGTTGTTGTATCTGTAGTCGTCCAACCAAGTACCCCGAGATGGATTGATGGTTTCGTGTTTGCTGAAAGTGGCTCAGGAAGAGACCTGCTCCGAATGACGGTCCTTTAACGCAGAGTACATGCGTGCCAAGGAAACACCGTACCTTGACCGAAGGGGGAGCTTCCCTCCCGGCAGCCCTAGCGTCTTTTGCGTGACTTTGCTGAGCTCCCCCTCCTACCTTTGTCTCCAATTCCGAAGACGGACGAGCTCAGGTACATTTGCTCATTGGCTGAGAGGCATTGGCACCGAACACTGGCAAGAAGACCGCAGCTGGCCGGCGGTGATACCCCGCCATACCACACCTTCTACTTTACCTACCTAGGTAGTCGTCCGGACTGAGACTAAGAGTACCGTGGGAAGAGCTGAAAAAGGAAGAGAGACGGAGAGAACGAGAAGCACCGTGCCGCCGACTGTACCTTGTTCTGGTCATATTCGGTGCTGGGCAAATGTCTCTTTACCTAGTCTATGCGCTCGGTTAATATCGTCACCATCCTCCATCTCGTCTCTTGTTTTCTTTTCTTCCTCCTTGCACACACACACTCGCGCGCACACACATACATATCTTCTTCTCCCCCATTCTCTTACTTCCTCCTCCAGTCATTGATGCTAAAGCTCCACGGTCTCTTCAAACCTCCATTGAGTTGCTGGAATTCCGTCTTTATGGCCTCTTGATCAATTGCTCTCCGCAGCTGCTCCGCTCGCCCCCCAGTTCCCCCAGCATCGGCCCATTCTTTCGCCTGTCACGTCTCCGCATGAACCAGCAGACAGTGCACCCGCACCCGCTCCCACCACCGTAAGGTCCCACGTCTACCTTGTCCTCCCCATACCCACGTCGCCATTTTGTCCGCGGGGCACGAAAGCTGCCTCCTACAACCTTCGCAAATGATACCAAAAACCATGATATCCAACGAAGTATACCTCCTGCCCCTCAACGACGATGGCTCACCCCAGGTCGCCGGCGAATACGTCTACCTCGCCCCCAAAACGAACGATCCCGTCACCATCCGCTTCGCCATCGAGGGCACCTCGTCCATCTGTCGCCATGGCAGTCTGTGGGTCAACATTCCAGACCAGGGCGCCGAGTTCCACAGAGACCACTTCCGCGAATTCAAGTAAGCTCATGACCGCAATCGGTGCTGCTACATTGCGCCTCTCATTCAAGCTGACTCGCGGTTCAGGCTGAAGCCAGACTTCAACCGCACAATTGAAATCTCTATCCCCATCTTTCAGGCCGGCGCATATGCCTTCTACACCACATACGCAGAGCTACCAGATCTCGCCGAGGAGCTGGACTCGAGCCCGCAGACCACCGCCACCAACAAGAAGACGCCCCTCTACTACATCGATGTCGCCCCGCGCCTCAGCCTCGATGGTCGTCCTCTACCGCTGCCGGCCTTGTCAATCTTTTCCGTCATTAGCAAGTTTATGGGCAAGTACCCGGGTGACTGGGAGAAGCACCTGCGCGGCATCAGCGACCGCGGCTACAACATGATTCATTTCACCCCGTTACAGGTCCGCGGTGCTTCCAACTCACCCTATAGTTTGTACGATCAGTTGGGCTGGGATCCCGAATGCTTCCCTGCTGGTGAAAAGGATGTCCAGGGCCTCATCGAGAGCTTGGAGAAACAGTACTCCATGTTGAGCTTGACCGATATCGTCCTCAACCACACGGCACATAACAGCGCATGGTTACAGGACCACCCCGAGGCTGGATACAACCTTGTGACGGCGCCGTGGCTAGAATCTGCTTGGCTGTTGGATACGAAGCTGTTGGAGCTGAGCGACAACCTCGAGAAGCTTGGGCTTCCCATCGAGGTGAAGAGCGACGAGGACCTGATCAAGATTATGGATGCTATCAAGAAGCACGTCATCTCCGAGATCCGCCTGTGGGAATACTATGCAATTGACGTTGAGCGCGACGTTGAGACGGCCTTGGAGGCTTGGGCTGCTGGTCGTGCCACCACCCTCCAAGACGCTGCTGATGGCGCAAATGTTGCCGGCCTCAAGGACGCCTCTCTGAAAGACCAGGCCGAGTTTCTCATCAAGCACGGTCTGCAGGGCACCGACCGCATGGGCGAGCGCTTCAGGAGGAGGGTTGACCCCAAGGTTGCCTCTGGTCTTCTGTCTGCCATCTTTGGACAATACGAAGGCGAAGACGGCAGTACCACGACGAAGGCAGACGCAAAGTCCAAGCTCAAGTCCCTCCTTGACGAAATTAACCTGCCTTTCTACAAGGAGTACGATGCCGAGATCAGCGAGATTCTGCAGCAGCTTTTCAACCGCATCAAGTACTGCCGAATCGACGAGCATGGCCCGCGCATGGGCCCCATCAATAAGGAGTTCCCTCTTATCGAAACCTACTTTACCCGCTTGCCGAAAAACGACACAACAGCCAAGAACAAACCCGAAGAGAACGTTCTCGTCAACAACGGTTGGGTCTGGGGCGGCAATGCGCTGATTGACAATGCAGGCCCTAGCTCACGCGTCTATCTCAGACGCGAGGTCATTGTCTGGGGAGATTGTGTCAAGCTCCGCTACGGTACCGGGCCGTCTGACAGCCCGTTCCTGTGGGATTACATGACAAAGTATGCTCGCATGCTGGCCAAGTACTTTGCTGGTTTCCGCATCGACAATTGCCACTCCACCCCACTCCACGTTGCCGAGCACATCCTCGACGAGGCGCGGCGCGTCCGTCCCGACTTGTACGTTGTGGCTGAACTGTTCACTGGTTCCGAGGAGATGGACTACGTCTTCGTGAAGAGGCTGGGCCTAAGCGCGTTGATCCGTGAGGCCATGCAGGCGTGGAGCACCGGCGAGCTAAGCCGCTTGGTCCACAAGCATGGAGGTCGGCCGATTGGCAGCTTCGAGGTGGATGAAATTTCCAAGGCGGACTCCAAGTCTCCCATAAGCCCCATAAGTCCGTCTGTTGAGGGCACCGACATGCTTAACGGCAACAACCCGTCTTCGCGTGAGATCATCCGGAGGATCAAGCCGGTGCCCGTCCAGGCCCTTTTCATGGACTGTACCCACGATAACGAGACCCCTGCCCAGAAGCGTGATGCCCGCGACACCCTCCCAAACGCGGCTCTTGTCAGCATGTGTGCGAGCGCCACAGGCAGTGTCATGGGTTACGATGAAATCTATCCTAAGCTCGTCGATCTCGTCAATGAGACCAGACTGTACACTTCCGAGTCCTCTTGCAAGCCCGTCAAGATTGGTGGTGGCAGAAACGGCATCGGTGGCATCAAGAAGCTCCTGAACCAGATTCATACACTGATGGGGAAGGATGGCTACGACGAGACCCACATCCATCACGAGGATCAGTACATTACCGTCCATAGAGTCCACCCCGAATCAAGGAAGGGTTATTTCTTGATCGCACATACAGCTTTCCCCGGCTACGGCAACGGCAACGGTGCGTTCAACGCCGTCCACCTCGGAGGCACAAAAGCTCGGCACCTTGGCAGCTGGATGCTGGAAGTTGACGCTGGCGACGAGGCCAGGAAGGAAGCCCTCGATGACAAGAAGCTCCTGAAGGGCCTCCCCAGTCGCGTCGTCGATGTTCCCGGTGTTCGCATGGAGGTCAAGGGCGACGACACCATCATCACCGTTCGCGACAAGTTCCCCCCCGGCAGCATCGCTCTTTTCGAGACGTGGATCCCGGCTGCTGAGCACTCATCGGGTCTTGACAACTACGTCACTTCGGGCGCCAGATCCGCGATGGAGAACCTGAACCTTGTCGATCTTAACTTTCTGCTCTACCGATGCGAGGCCGAGGAGCGTGACGGCAGCGACGGCAAGGATGGCTGCTACGAGATTCCTGGGTACGGAAAACTCGTCTACGCCGGTCTGCAGGGTTGGTGGAGTCTTCTCAAGGATATCATAAGGGACAATAACCTCGCCCACCCCCTATGTCAGAATCTCCGCGATGGCCAATGGGCTCTCGACTACATTGTTGGAAGATTGGAGCGCATCAGCAAGACACCCGACTTTGACCGCTTGGAGAAGCCCGCTGTTTGGTTGAAGGAGCGTTTCGATGCCATCCGCAGGATCCCCAGCTTCCTGTTGCCAAGATACTTTGGCCTCGTTTTGCGAACATTGTACAACGCCGCCTGGGAGCGCGGTCTCGAACTCATGAATGACAACGTTCGCGAAGGCCAGTGGTTCCTCCAGAGCCTGGCGATGGTCAGTGTGCAAGAGACTGGCCTCGTCAAGTCTGCGTCCCTTTGGCCGAAGAAGCTGGTGCCTTCACTGGCTGCTGGCTTGCCCCATTTTGCCGTCGAGTGGGCGAGATGCTGGGGACGAGATGTTTTCATTTCCCTCCGTGGTCTCTATCTCGGTACCGGTCGATTTGAAGAGGCCAAGGAGCACATCCTTGCCTTCGCCAGTGTCTTGAAGCACGGCATGATTCCCAACTTGCTCAGCAGTGGGGCGCTGCCTCGCTATAACTCGCGTGACTCCATCTGGTTCTTCCTGCAATGCATCCAGGATTATACCAAGTTCGCACCCAACGGACTAGATCTGCTGCAAGAGAAGGTAAAGAGACGTTTCCTCCCCTACGACGACACTTGGTTTGACGTCGAGGACTCCCGTGCCTACTCGCATGAGAGCACAATCGAGGACGTCATCCAGGAGGCTCTCCAGAGACATGCCTCTGGCATGTCTTTTCGCGAGGCCAACGCTGGCCCTTCAATCGATTCTCAGATGAGCGATGAAGGGTTCAACATCTCCATCAAGCCTGACTGGGAGACCGGTATTATCTTTGGCGGCAACCAGCACAACTGCGGTACTTGGATGGACAAGATGGGCGAGAGCGAACGCGCCGGCTCCAAGGGTGTTCCCGGCACACCCCGCGATGGCGCCGCCATCGAAATCACAGGTCTCCTGTATAGCACCCTCAAGTGGGTGGCTTCCCTCAACTCGGACGGCAAGTACCGCTACTCTTCTGTGAAAAAGGCAGACGACTCGAACATCTCTCTCAAAGACTGGGCCAATCTCATCCGAGCCAACTTCGAGCGCTGCTACTACGTTCCCTTGACTCCCGAGGAGGACTCCAAGTACGACGTCAACCCCGAGATCATCAACCGACGCGGCATCTACAAGGACCTGTACAAGTCTGGCAAGGAGTACGAGGACTACCAACTGCGCGCCAACTTCCCCATTGCCATGTGCGCGGCCCCTGAACTCTTCGAGCCGGAGCATGCGCTGCACGCCCTATTGGTTGCCGACAAGGCCATCCGTGGCCCCACGGGTATGGCAACTCTTGACCCTGCGGATCTCAACTACAGGCCCTACTACCGCAACAGCGAGGACAGCGAGGACTTCGCCACTAGCAAGGGACGCAACTACCACCAGGGTCCGGAGTGGCTGTGGCCGACGGGATTCTTCCTCCGCGCTCTTCTCAAGTTCGACCTGGCAAGGAGGGGATCCGAAGCCGGACGTACTGAAGCCTTCCAACAGGTCACGCGAAGACTCATGGGTTGCAAGCAGATGATTCGGGAGAGTCCATGGGCAGGATTGGCAGAACTAACGCAGAAGGACGGCGAGGACTGCCCCGACTCGGTAAGTCTGATATATCGGAACTCCGACGGGTGAAGCGTAGGCTAACAGATCTATAGTGCCCCACGCAAGCGTGGTCCGCCGGATGCTTGATCGACTTGTACATGGATGCTGCGGAAGAGCAGAGTGATAAAGCCAAGATTGCCTTACCTGTAAGGACCAAGTAAACGATGCGATGTTACGAAAACTAACAACTCCCACTGGGTAACGTGTTCAGAATGGTAAAGCGGTTTGAGAGTTTCGAGATGGATGATGCAGAGAAAAAGGCCCGGAACAAGCAAAAAGCCGAACGAACGTGATCGCCTGATTGTCGGATTGAGACGAGGCAATAGGGCTTAACGGTATATAGATAAGGTGCATTGAATAACCAATCATGGTCTTTTCACTCAATGCCACGCCGTGAATTTGGTGATTCTATCGTGCTATATGTAAGAAAGACTACTTTTGTGGGTTTGGGCAGCATGATGAATCGTCAACCAGGTCGCAGCCTGCTGACTGACTGCCGTCGGAACATTGGCCTCGGAAGTCAGCAAATACTTCCGCAGAAGTCGGCAAGACAAGCCGTATGGTGCGTATATCACCGTCCACTGTGCGCTGTTCTCCCATATGACGGCTCCGGGTGTCCCCTGCCCCCTCCAACCGCCGCTGGGGCGCCGGTTCTTCTTCCCCGCAACATTTCCCCGAGGCCCCGTGCCTAGTGCCCAAAAACGCTTCTTGGTGGGGGGGGCGGGCAGGGAGAGACTGAAAGGGATAACAGACACACACACACACACACACACTCACAAGGTCTTCTGACCCGTTGAGCGAAGTGGTGTGTGAGGCGGGAATAGGAGCACAGTCCGAAAGTCTGTAGGTTACTTTTGTTTGATCGACACCGGCCAGGCGGACGTGAATCATGTCTGCTTTGCAAGACACATCTGCAGACCCCGCCATAAAAAAACACGTAGTCGTGGGACGAGGCAGTCGAAACAAATTAGCACAGAACCAAACTGGCGGCAGGTCTCCCCCGCTCCCGAGTCATTGCCAAAAGCTGCCGAAGCAAAAGCATGGCGGCCCGCCCGAGGGGCCGTCACGTCCCCAACAATCATGGACGAATGGATAGAAACAAAGGTGGATTATCATTTCAAATTCAGGGCCGAGCTCCGTGACCCCGAGTGCTTTCCCCTTCCGTTTTCCGGACCGGATTTTTCCAAAAAGGCAAAAACAAAAAAAGCAAAACAAAACCCCCCTCTCGATAAGGAGAAGAGCGGGAGCCGCGTTCTGTTGCGTAACCTGCGGATTCGGGTTCCCTCGTCTTCTGCTTCGTGACATGGACCTTTGCACATGCGGCAACCTCTGTTTTTGTGATTGCGCGGTGAAAAAGTACAGTGACCGCCGCTCGTTGTTCCCAATGATGGAGCTTAGCCAGTGTTTCCCGCCGTACGCCTATAAAATGACAAGGAGAACAGTGTTTGATACGAAAAAAAAAAAAAGAGCATAAGCCTTGCCCATAATGATGTGTGGGGGGGAGGGGATATCCAGGCACTAAATGCTGTAACCAAATGAACGCCGTCTCGTTAAGCCGTTGTTGGGTGGTGATGAAGGATACTTTGCTTCGCCAAACATTTGGAAAGGAAGTTTATCATGCCTACTACGTCCGCTCGTTGACGACCCACTTCTTCTTCTCCTTCGGGGGTTTCTCATCATAGATCGCGGGATGGGGTCCGGGCATGAACTGCCCGGGCGCGTTGACGATGCCGGCCTGGTTGACGTTGACGCCGGAGCCGGCAATGATGCCGCTGGGGCCCTGGTGGGCGTGCTTGCCGAGCTCGTACATGCGGTCCTTGCGGCGGAGGTAGCGCCGGCGCCAGATGCAGGCGCCAACCCAGATGCCGGCGATGGCGACTACGAGGATTACGAGCATGACGACCCATCTCCAGTGGTTAGAGAGCCTGGAGAAGTGTTTGTAAGCAGCTATCAGAAAAGCATCGACGGGTGGGTTGGGAAGTCATACCAATCGCCGCCATTTCCGTTGGAAGATCCTTTCGAGGCCGTCGAGGTGGATCCCGGAGAAGAGGACGTCTGGACAGCGGCACCGCCGGCGACTGAATTACAAAACGAGGTGTACCATCCTTGGATACTGCTGAAGCCAGCGGCATCGCAGCCTGCGGGGTCACACACACCAGTGGCGGCAGTCTTGAAGGGCTGGAGGGCCGGCTGACTGCAGAAGCAGGCATCATAGACTTTGGCGTCGGCCGCCGGGACGGCAGGTGGCACGCAGGCGCCGTTGGCGTCGAAGAGCGGGCCGCACTGTTGAGCGCAGGCCGGCAACTGCGCAAAGGGCATAATTGTCGTCGAAAGACCGGCTGGGCAATGTTCAGATTCAACAACATAGCGATGGGGCCATCGGGTGATAACTTACACATTTTGGCGGTATTGATGACAGGTTTCAAGTGGGAAAGGTTTGAAGAGAGCTGGAGGCGCCGATTTGTCAAAGGAAAGCAGCGGGAGGAGGTCGGAGGATGTAGGCGCGGCGAAAGTCAACACGGGTCGTTGGAATGCGGAGTCGGCGGAAGTGATTCAAGAAAGGTATTTCCTCCTAATTACGTATGGCTCAAACCACGGGTGGCGGCACGGGTGATGAGATTAAGCCACAATCCGGCGAGTCAAGCCCAAATATTGGCAATAGAATACAAACGCCAATCACTCTCGACTAGAAGGGGTGATTACACAGCGTGTATGGCGCGCGTCCTCGGTCGAGATGCGTTCTTGAGGTCGCAAGGGTGTGGATTTGACGATGGCTCCTCGGCAGCGGCGTCTAGTAGGTTCTCGTCCCAAGTCGAGCAAGGTTAAGCAGGGTCCAGCTGCCGTCCCAGCTTCTGTCACACGTGTTGCCTCAAAGTATTGCAACAACTGTTTGATATCGGGGAAAATAAAAGCCAAGTTTTGGTGCTTCTTTCCACAGGGCGAAAATGGGTGCTTCGCCAGGTCGTTTCGTCTAGTGCCTCAACCGAAAGGGGCCGTGGTGTTCAACGGGAGGCAGTAACGCATCAACCAAGAAAAGTTGGATCAGTTCGGAGACTTGGGAGGATGGAATATTAATATGGCAAGCGGGATTCTCGTGTGTGCAGGGCGGTCCTAAAGGTAAATGCGTCCTCGGTCGTATGTACGTTGTGCCCGCGGGGGGCGGCCGGTATTCCAAGGGAGTGGTAGCGATCGGATCGTATGAGGTTCGGCGGTGTCGGGCGGGATAGATGAGCTCGATGCTTCACACTCCTGGGTCCTCCTCGAACGAGTGACAAAGCGAGCGGGCGGAGGTCGGAAAAGGGAAATAGATACGGGGATCTACAGGGCCGTTGTCGACTTGTTGGTGGTTGGAGGAGAGAGGAAGTCAATGGTGGTGAGGAGGCAAGAGGAGGGAATAGGGAATTGATGACTGTCTGGACAGCACAAATCGACAGGGCCAAAAAGCAAGAAATCACGGCAGGACAGCCGGGGGCCAAGGACGGGCGATTTACCGATGCGATGGCATGACCACAGGGGGGTGGGGAGAGAGAAAGGCACTTTACATATCGCTACGGCTCACGCATGCTAGCAAGTACCTACCTGTCATGCCCTGTCTACCTACACCAGCTAAATCAGGTAGGTACCTAAGTACCTAGGTATCCAGAAGCGCCGCCAGCCCCAGCATACGGCCAAACAGTAGTGTCATCCACCACCACACTTTTCCCCCTCCATCCACGTCAAGTACAACACGCTACGGATATATAGCACGACATCGACGATGACAACCAGCAGCAGCACCAACAGCAGCAGCAAAACTGACTAGCACGCGCTACAAGTATGGCCATCTGCCAGCACAAAGGCAAAAGAGGAGGGATGAGCCCAGCCTGATTTTATGCGGGGGGAACACTAGCGAAGGGGAAGCGCGCCCCCGGGAGCGACTGGAGTCAGTTGACAGGTCAGCAACTGGGCCAGCGACTGGGCCAGCGACTGGGCGAGCGAGCCGGGTCTGGGGTTCCATGTCACCCTGCTAACTACCTCGTTCCTAGTGTAGTTTAGAATGGAATCCCTGATCGAGGGGCCGAACAGAGATGGCTGCATCCTCCTGTTTAGGTTGAGGTGTACGGATAAGGTGGGTCGAATCAAACGCAGAATGCACCACACTAACGAGAAGTTCGCCCAGAGGACCCAGAGAACCCTCCCCAGTCCCAGGTGGAAACGAAGGATGCGACGCTGTAGCTCTCTACGGATACACGAGGTGGTGTTCGGGACGGTCGGTACGGATACCGCACACACACACACACACACACACATGCACGGTACTGTGTTTTCCGTGCCCTTTTCGCTCCTCTGGCCCAATCTCTACACTCTGCCTGCAGCCCGACACATTTACGATACCACGCGGGAGTCCGTGGTGACCAGCTTGAACACACTGACGCTGACGCGCATGTCTCTGGCTGATTGGTAGGCGGTGCCAGAGGACCACAGTCCGGGCTGTGCAGGCGCCAGCTGAACTAGCCGGTCGGGCGGGGGGAGGAGGGAGAGGGCAGCCGGCCCAGCCATCTGTCGGAAGAAAAGGGCTCGGCCATTGAAGACACCCATCATGGCGCGGCACCCTTACGGCGCAGGGCGTATTCCGTGGCTTTCAACAGTAGTCTGTTTCCCGTCCCTTTGTTGCAGGGGGAACGGGCAGAAGTACAGAGGCGTCGTAGGTGTTGTTGCTGTCGTTACTGTTCTCGCGAGGCCTCGGTGAGCTAGAACAGAAAAAGGGCACCCCAAACACTAGCTTCGCACCACTCGTTTGCCTTATCTCTCTCCTTCTCTCCCATCTACGGGACGTTCTTGAACCAGCGTTTCTCCCTGCCCCTTCAACTCAGCTGCCGGCTCGGTGGGTGGCTGGCCTACGAGGTACGCGCTGTTCCGGATTTAGCCGTCTCAACTTTCTGCCTTTGTGCAGAAATCTATGGATGGCGTTCGCTATGCAAGATACGGGTCAGCCGGTCGAGAACAGATGAGAGACGGAGTAATATGCTTATGCATATCATATACCCTTTTTTTTAACATAATACGGATAAGCTTAGGTATATTCCAGCACAACAGGCTAGGTAGGTACGATGATGTATGACAGAGCCCAAGCGCTTGTTTCTATGTCGCAGCGGCCATGCATCGCGTCTCAGCGATCAGCGCATGCTTGCTGCTTGTTGCTTGTTGCTTGCTGCAAACACTTTCGGGTGTCTTGAATCGAATCATTGAATGCCATTTCCCGTCCCTGGATCATCTTTTTTGTTGTCCTCGTCGTCTTGTACATCCATTTTCTTAGTCCCTTGCAAACATGTCCCCTTGCCCTCCCTACCCACCGAGCCCTGGCCTCCGCTCGGCCTCCTTTGTCGGAACCACTGAAACTGAGGCGTATCTACGTGGGGGAAATGGGGCTACGATGCTCGCGAATTTCAAGATAAAACACGATGGATCTGCTTTGCTGCGCTCTGTTCTGCTCTATCCTGCGGCGTCGCGAGGGATTCTCTCAGCGTCTCACGTATCCACGCACAGTTTATGGACAAATTAACCACACACTCAGCGAAATTACTCACAGTGAGTGCAAGGATTGAGGCATCAAGGTAACCCTTACATAGTAGATAGCCAGTGCACATTTATTAGGCGGCCAGTGTCTAACCTGATCTGGAAGGACTGCCCCATAGGAGCTGGAAATACCATATTCCGTCACCCTAACTCTAACTAACCCAGACCCTGACCACCCTAACCGCTAACCATACGTATCTTTGAGAACCTTTATATCTATAGAAGATACATAGGGTTAGTGGTTAGGGTGGTTAGGGTCTGGGTTAGTTAGAGTTAGGGTGATGGAATATGATTATTTTATCTGTGCTGGGGAAATCTGGCGGTAGTGGCAGATTGGGTTAGACACTGGCCGCCTAACAAAAGTGCACTGGCTGTCTAAGGGTAACCAGTCATCAACTGTCACCCTACCCAAAGGAGTGTGGCGCTGAAATGGCCGCTGGATCGCTCGGGGGCGGGCTCAACAGGGGCGCAAGGGGGAGGAAAAAGAAAAACATTGTTCAAGACCAAGCAAAAGTGACTTGTGTGCTTGTCTCCGTATTGCTTGCTGCCAATCTGTCTTGCCGCAAAGTCTAAGACGGCCGACTGGTCCTCTGATTCGCTTGACGTCATGCACCCGGGCCTGAACGCGCACCGTCTCATTTTTTCTACATTTTATGCTTTTTTGCTTGTCCTCGTTGACAGGGAGCCGTAGACGGTGGTCATCCCGGACCGACGTGAGAGACGATTTGGGGTCAAAAAGGTGACGGCAATAATGAGTTGAGAACGGGAGAGACTGACCTGCGAGAAGAGTAACCTGGCTACTTGACTCACTCACCCACTTATTTGTTTACTCACTCGGTCATTCACTCACTCACTCTCACTCGCACACCTTTGCCGCTTCGGCTTACCTTAACCTTAACCCGCATGCCTAAGAACACTCGCTCCTCCCCCTCCATGTGAACAACCACCCCGGCAGGGCGGAACAAGACCTCCCTGGCAGGGTATATCGGCATTCATACGATGGACTTCAGCAAGACGGAGACTTTGAGCTGACGAGGAGTTACTACCATGGCATCCAAAAATAAGTTTGCCCTTCTCAGTCAGTTGACGAGTCCCACTACAACTCTTCAATCTCTGAACAGACTATTGCTTCTCGCATCGACCGGCCCCATCGCATCGATAAATTCACTCGGCATTCCGCGTCGCCTAACCCAACCTGCCTCGTCATGCTTCCAACTCACCCCACTTTGGTGTATGCGCTCTGCTTGGCTCTCTGCCGGCAGTGAAGCGACGAACGTGGTGCAAAAAGACTTGCATGACGTCTCCATTTCTAGCATATCTGTCATGAGGAGGAGACCATGCCAAGCTACGCCGTTGGGCTCGGCGAGCCACTTAGACCGGATCCCTCCGAAATTCGACACCCCGAACGAGATCGGCATGCCAAGACAAAATCAAACGCGAACTTGCCCTTACAGAGGAAAGAAAGAGGAGTGTATGGTATGTGTGTTGGTGCAAGAAGTACGGATACAGCTGTGACTCTCCATCTGGGCACCGGTGGCTCGGCACGTACAGCACAGCGGCCGATGATTCTCAAATGACCGACACCTCATCGTCCCGCCCATGCCTTTCCAGCCGTCATCCTCGCATGCAAACGCTAAGGCAGGCCGGCTGCACACCTAGGCCGCCTTGGCTCATCTCATTGAGTTCTGCACGTACTGCAGTCCCGGCACACTGATGTCCTCAGCCGCAGACTAGCTGGACAACTGAACCAGGCGACGCTCCTGTCATTCGTACCCATCCAGCCTTGGACAATGGGTGCACCGATCGGAGGCCTTCCTTTCGTCTCCACGATGATGTAGTGGAGTCAAAGGAAATGCAGGTGCCTTGGGTCCAGCGACGATCTATTGGGAGTGCTTTCAAGCCTACATACAGAGTGGCATACCGTATATAATAAACCTTTCCGCGGTAACCCATGCGGTTTCTCTAGCCCCGACCCCCAGGGAAAGCCCCTCACCCTCGCATGCCTTCCCTGCCTTTTCCAGGTTTCAGTGCTGCTGCTGCTGCTGCTTTTGCGTACGAGACGTGGCGCACGTCGCCGACGCGCCCGACCCCTGACCTCCGACACCCTGCCCCGCCTCGGATCCGGCCGCCGGCACCTCGGCGATGGTGTTGAACGGCTCCTGCCACGACGGCTCAGTGAGCCACCGGCCGACGCAGTAGCTGCCGCTCCCGCCCGTCACTGCCTGGCCCCGACCGAGCGGCCGGTACTGCCAAGAGCGGTCCACTGGCACCGTGCTCGAGGCGGCGCTCTGCCCGCCGGACGTCTTGCTGCTGGAGTCTGTGAACCTGTCAGTTCGTAGACCATTCCAAGTGGAGAGGAATAATGGCACCAACTCTCTGAATTAAAAGTGGTGGTTTGCTTGGAAGATTGCTTGGCCATTGCGCCGAGTTCCAAGGTTGGGATCGGCAACGAGGTGATGAGTCTGATGTTTGCGTAGTGAGTGCTTGAGCTGAGGACCAGGGGTGAAGACTTGATGATGATAGTGATAAGGATGATGGGGTGTTTGTAGATGAAGGTTTCAACTGCGAAGATGAGTGTGGAGTGAGGCCTCTCTAATCATCAATCTCAGAGATTTCAATCTTCTTTATACTCTTCCATCTCTCATACAATCCCCTGAACTCTGAGAAGCATCGCCGTGACTTTCACTCTGCCAATACGATACGTTCGTACACGACGGATCGGGCCCTCTCTTGATGAGCCCCAAATACGCCATAAGTTGCACATACTTTTCTTCGAGGTCCTTCAATGGACTCTAAGCGGGCATCTTGCCGCAGCACCGCATGCCTTTTTCGTGCTTCTTCTTTGAGCAGCTGCCAAGCGCGAGAACACAAGTACGACTCGACTCGGACCACAGCGCTAGTGGGTTTCCAAGTCCGGTCCTAGGCTTCTCACCGTCAAGGGACCCGCCCTGCGAGGAGGTTTGCTATGCGATAATTAGTCGCTGGGCTACAGAACCAGCCCCGAGTACATCTTGCAGACATGTTTGCACCGAGAGCTTACGTGTGTTTCACTAACCACAAATGCAAATGATATTTTTACGGTTCGACATGTAAATCTTCGTCACATTTGACGTCTTCCTCGGGCCCAAACGACTTTCCCATAGTTAGCCTCTAGCCCCTTGGGAGCCGGCTGGACCTCCGTTACCTCGCAGCCCTCGTGAGACTCATGCCCACGTTGGCAAGGTCTGACGCATATTTTCTGCAAGGTAATGCAGCACTTTTTCCGAGTTGACGCCTGCGCGAGGGCGTCGGGGATACGGCAGACTATCCGCATCTCGTATCGTCACACCAGGGGAGTATTGCACCTCGTCCCGTCCGAGCCTCGTGTTGCATACCTAGCGTGGCCGCGAACGGCTCAAAAAACCCCTAGACCCCTAACAGAGACATGTGGTTCGCAGAGCACGTCCTGATGGGAAAGATGACGGGACGGGGGCCCGCCTGATCTCGCACAGGTAGCCGCTCTTCTGTCTAACTATGTTGCATGACTTGGGACTATTATTAAAGAATGGCTGCATCGGTATATGTTCCCCTAGGCGTTAAAAGACTCGCCTTCCCCCCCTTTCCCTTGTCTATTTTAGCACTAGAAGCGTTCTATTAAATATTAAGGATTATAATAGTTAATTAATTATATTATTATATATATATATATATATTCAACTATAGTAAAATCCTATAGAAATAAAGAATTTCCTTATTTCTTAGTTAGAAATCCTAGGCTAATCTTAGCTATATTATTAGTAAGATTACTATTAAAGTAAAGCAATTTTATTACTTATTTATTAGTAACTTACTATAAGCTAACTATATATTTAATAACAAATTTATATAGTTATACTTTTACTAGTTATATTTAATATACCTTCTTAATATTAGTAATATAAGTAATTACTATAATACTTATACTAAATATTCTTTATTTATAGCTATTTATTTATTAATTATCTTTTAGTATCATATATATATATATATATAGTAAGTTATATATTATAGTAACTTATATATATTTACTATATTTTTACTATCTTTATCTTTAAACTAACTTTATACTATATATAATAATAAAATTCTTTACTTATAAAACCTAGATTATCTCTATACTTATAGCTATTTCAAAAGACCTAAAACTATTTATATAAAAGGTAGCCTTTATTTACTAGGTGTCTAAATCTATACTTTATAACTAACACACTAGTAAAAAAGCATAATAAAAATATAAATATAAATCTAATAAAAATAACTATATCTAAAGGAAAGGTAAATCTTAAAAAGGTTATTAACCTAATTAATTAAGAGTTTCTTTTATAATAAGAAAATATATAAGAAATTATAAGAGGGCAGAGAGTTAAAAAAAATACAATACAAATAAAATACAATACAAATACATGTATTTGTATTTTTTTTATAACACAATACAATACATGTATTTGTATTTGTATTTTTTACTTTACACAATACAATACAAATACAAATACATGTATTGTATTTTGTATTTAATACAAAAATACAAAAATAAAATACAAAATTATTAATTCCTTTATATATTAATATATACTATAGTAAAGTAATATATAAAAATATAGTAATATAACCTTATTAATATTATTATATATATTAGTTAATAATACTAAGACTTTTAACTTTATTACTATAAAAAGTATTTAAAAGAACATTAATCATATAATATTTCTTTACTTCTTTAATATTATAATGTAATATAATATTTATATTACTTTCTTCTTATATATAATAGCTAAAGTAAATACTATACTTTAAAGTGTTACTAATAGTGTTTTATAACCTAGTAAATTAGTAATAGTAATTAATTAAAGATTAAAATAAAAAAAAATTACTTTAAAGTCTTTAAAAGTACTATTATTATTATTAATAATCTTATTATTATAGATCTTATATAATAATAGCTGTAAGGTATTAGTAACTATAGTATCTTTATTATTTATAATAATATTATATAATATACTATAAGAGTTAAATACTTCTTAAGTATTAGAATTTTACTTTTCTTATAATTATTATTATTTACGTTTTATATTTTCTAAGTTATTTAAGAAACTAAGATATATAAAAGAAATAAAACTGTTTAATTCTTTTATTAAGTTAACTAAATCTATAATATTGAGATTAGTAGTAGTATTAATTATAGTATCTATAATATTATAATAGTTAACTTTTTCTTTTAGGTCTAAGTACTTCTTATACTAAAGTAGACTTAAAGATATAGTAAAATCTATTTAAAAACGTATTATTTATTAGTAATTAATATAATTTAATATTAGTAGTTATATATTAATAGTATTAAAAAGTAGATTTTTAAATAACATTAATATATTAGTAAAATAAATACTTACTTTATTAGTAATAAGTTTTATTAGATAAAGTATATACTACTAGCTTAGTAATAATAAAGTATTTAAATATTATACTTATAGTCTAAAGTAATAAAGTAAGTTATAGAATAATAACTTAAATATAGTATAGTAGTAACTAATAAGACTTAAATAGAGGTTAAGTTAATAAAGATTAAGAACTTAGTAAACTAAAATAACTATAAGCTATATATATAGTAGTTAGTAAGTAGTTACTAGCTATATAAAGTATATTTAATATTTATAAATAATAAAAGTAAAATAAGGCTTATAATAAGAATAAACTATATAGTTTATAAAGGTTTAAAGTATAATTATATGTTAATAGAAACTAATATATACTATATAACTATAGGGTATAATATATATAATAAAGATATTCTAGTTATAAAAAATAAAAATAATATAAGTATAGATTATAACTATAAAGTATAATATAAGAAAAGAATTCTTAATAACTATAAATATAAAGTAGAAATTAAATAATTATAGATTAAATATATATTAAATACTATAATAAGATAAAAGATTATAATACCTAAAGTATAGAACTTATATATATTAGGTAACTACTTTTAATACTACTATATATTTTAATATAAAATAATATTAATAGAATAACATATATAATATATTATATAATATATAAAAAGAAAGAAATTAGAAAGTTTTTAAATCTTATAAGTCTTATACATATAAAAGGTTATATAGTTAGGTAGTTAGTAAGGCTAGTAATTTACTTACTTAAATAAAAGAGTAATTTAAAAGTAAACATTTTAGCTTTATTTTCTATTAAGCTTAACCTTAATAATATAAGGTATATTTTATATATTTCTTTATACTTCTCTATATATATTATACTATATAATACTTTAAATACTATAATACCTAATCTCTAATATATTATAAAATTACTACTTTAATATATATAATATAATATAATACTTACTAACTATTATATATATAGATTCTAAAGACTAGTAGAATAGTAATATAAAAGATTACTTATATTATTTATATTAGCTAGTTAATACTTAGCTATACCTTCTACTCTTATTATAGTAAAAAATAGCTTTAATTAATTTAGTAATATTAATACTAAAAGAAGAACTAATTTGTTTAATACTACTAAAAAAAAGATTAATACTTATCAAGAAACAGTAAGAATTTCGTTGTTTAGATAATCTAGATAGTATGTTTTAATACTCTTAATA